>NC_056744.1:1369912210-1370214710 GCF_019279795.1 Protopterus annectens | reverse complement strand
ACTCCTATACAACTAGATCCTACCCACTTCAAATAAGCATCTACCTAACTATTAACTCATTTTGCTTTAAGCAGCTTAAATAATATTGTAACTAGTCACATTTTCTTCTGCTGATTGTTTAAAACTTTGTAACAACTCACAGACTTGTCTGCCAATTGTTAATACTCTGTATAATTGAACTGCCTGAGGAGCTTTTTTCTCTCCAGGTCTCTGCTTGTAAGATCCTATAGCTGATTGTTACTACTATGTTATTAAAATTTAATAAATTGTTTTCTAGTCCTGAGGAGCTTTTCTCCCCAGGTCTCTGCTGAAAATGAGCCAAAAGCTCGGCCAGACTAACCCGGTTAACAAATATAAAAAAAATAAATAAATTAAAAAATAAATAAATAAATAATTTTCTAGTAGCAGGCCTCCATTAGTACCTGCTACATATCAGTAACAAATGCCTAAAGAGAATTAAGACTCTACCATTCATTCATTCAGTTGAAGGTGATTGGGGGTGGGATGTATAAAACACCCTTGTTTGTGTGGGAGTAGATTCATTCTGTTAGGGAGCTAGAATAAGAACCACTGTTGCTGGGCCAGGAGGAAATCACCACAGTGATCTTGGGGGATTCCTTCTGAATCTTCAGAAGTACTCTGGATATCAGTGGAAAAGTATTCAAGAACATTGCTGTCTAAGGAATGTAAAATGATATCTGCCTTCCAGGCTTTCTTGCTTGTAGAGTCCTGGAGCAGAATTTTGACGGCAACCATTTGAAATGCTGGGACCTACTACACCAAGTCCTGAAATGCGGAAGTTGAATACCTGAAAGATCAGACTTGTAAATACTACGTCTGAGATGCCATTTCTTGGAATATTGCCTTTTCTCCAAGGTATTGTGATCTTGGAGTTGGTATACATGAGTTCATGGTTTGTTTAAAACCTTTTTTTTTTGGCTCTTTAACTTCAGAACTGAGTGGAGAGGAGGGAGAGTGAATCTGACTTGCAGTGCCAGACTATGGCCACAAAACTTTTTTTCCTTTGTTTGGTTTTCACTTGAGGAGCTGAGGGGGTAGCTATGGGGATTGGGTTCTGGCATGAAACTCCACTACAGGGGAGTAGACCTTTTTTCTTTTGTTCTTCACCTGAAGAGCTGAAAGACCTGAGAATGCAGTGCCAGATAAGGGACTAGCACTGGAAAGTAGATGAGCCAGCTATGACTCTGCATGCAATATTTTATACATCCTACTATCTCTTTTTAACAGCAGCTTCTGTTCTAGTCTCAAAAAAAAACAGTAAAATAAAATAACCTGTGCTGATCTATCACTTAGCTTTCCTTATGCTTTTTTCTTTCATATACATTGTTAGCAATCCATGGTAGTGAAGGCAGTCTTTAACCTGCAGCTCAAAAATCTACATGGTTTTATCCCACTCTGTTACCTTTCACTAGATATGTTCTCCCCAATACCTTAGTTTATTTGCTATTTCTTTCCAGAAATTCTGGCCTCCACTTGCCTATTTTCTATACCACTATTTGTAGTCATTCCTAAAGGTAAAAACTTCTTTCTCCATTCAGTGGTTGATTTAGTTTTTAGCATACTTTCTGCAACCTAATAAATATAATATTTGTATAAGAGTAGCAATGGTAGTGCGAACATGGCAACCACCCTAGACACACGGTGTTAAGGGTCGCAATTAGCAAGTATAGTTCTTGCACTATTTCCGTAGAGGCAATATTGGTACATAAATAATAATGCGGTTTATTCTTCAGTGATTCAGTGCTTCACATGTGGCAAAGTTTTAGCAAGCCATTTGCATGTGAACAAGTCCTTTTTTTGGCTGTCTAAAAATGAAGAGCTGGGGGGCAGAGAGTGGGAAGAATTATTATATGTATGGTTATTTTTATTCTTTTTATTTTCTTAGTCTTCTTTTTATTTTTATTCTTCTTAAATAGATGCATCCAAAATCCTTCCATCTCCCTTTTTTCTTGAACTGCCCCCCACATATATTTTGTCATCATACATTTCAACTTTCATTGATAACTTTCTGTTTATGTTATGTATATGAGCCTTAAAACATTAGCTCTAAAATATACCTACAAATTAGGCAATCCTAACCCATCTTGTGCCCTCTTCCACTCCCAAACACATTCATTCAACACTTTACTACTTATCATCCTCGACTACTCATCTGGTCAATAAAATATCCCTGATATGTATAAATCTAAAGGGACTAAAAACATTTTCACTGCTTTTCTCTTATTATCTATAACCAGAATGGATAACTTCCAGTTTCTCATTGTTTGCATTATCTTTAGTTTAGTCTCCTCCAACATATCCTTAGCTGACAAAGAATCCTTTTTAATCCATATACCTAAATATTTCATCTTATCATATCCCCCCACTAATATTTATACTACTGAACCATTTCATGTGTGAGTACATAGTTTACCAATATAGCCTTTACTTTATCTTCATTAATTTTATATTTTAAAGAGACCTGAAGCTAACTGTACGAAAAAGGTTCCACAGCATCAAACTGCCATTTTCTTGATTATTCAAGTACAAAATAATATTATCTGCAAGCAAACCTAACTTTTCTAAGTTATAATACATTTTATATCTTTAAATTTGTGAGGCCATTATTTTTTGACAATTTCTGTAAATATAAAGCAAATAACAAAGGGGAAAGAGGATACCACTGCTTTATCCGTCTATTCAACACAGCTCATTGGAGAAAAAAACTCCTACCTTAATTCTTACTTCCAACCCTTCATGTAGTCTCCTAATTAAACTTATTAATTTATCAGGAAAGCAAATACTATCAATACCACTCATAAAATCCTATCTGACTCAAGCAGATGGTCTTCAATCTCTTTGGGTAATACAGCCTCTGCAGTTTTTTTTTAAAATGTTAATAACCCCTCCACACACACTTTTAAAATACTGATTAAAAAACTTTCAAATCTTTAACCAGTTTCCTCACTCCAAACTTCGAAACTTCCACTGAAATACTGTCTGTTCTTAAAGACTTCTCTGTTGAATGACTATACATCACCATTTTATATCAAAACTTCCTGTCTTAAGAAGCTGGCAGAGTGCCTCCGATACTTTGTTCTTTGCTACTACAACTCCTGTCTAAACTTTTTTGTTAGCCAACCAGTATTCCTTTTTTGTCTAGTCCAGCTTTTCTGTCTCCCACTTTGTCCAAACTCATCCTTTCTTTTGGTGACTTTCTGGACTTCTGCATTCCACCTCTAGCTTTCTTCCACCACTAGCTTTCTTGTGTACCTTATTTCCTTACCTGGCTCAGCAACATATCTGTTCTGTAGTCCTTACACATGTAGCTTTGAGGTGCTGCCATTCTTCTTCATCTCCACTTGTTTCCTCCTCTTGAAATGTCTGAGTAATTCCTCAAAATGTTCTGCTTGCTCTTCAGTCAATTGTAGGTTTTCAGTCTGGTTTTTGTTAACTTCTCTGACCACTTCTTGAAGCTGATTGTGGCAACTGGTGGTTTGTATTGTAGGCTGACTGTTTCACTCAGGATGACATTGCAATAACTGATTCCACCCCAAAGCCCTTTCCATATTAGGAGGAAGTCTAGCTGAATTGCATGTTGGCCACTCTTGTATCGAATCTTGTGACTGTCTCTCTTTCTAAGCAGTGTGCTGGCTACTATCAAGCTATTTGCCAGATGGAGGTCTAGAATGCCTCTCCCTCTTTATTTCTCTTACCCTACCCATATGGCCCCAGGCAGTTCTTATATCCTGTTCTGTGTGTTCCAGTATGTGCATTCAGGTCACCCATTATCACCACCAATTTCATGTTGTCCTGCTTGATCTAGAAGGTCCTGCAACAGTTGTCTGAATGCAGTCTTTTCCTAACTATCATAACTGATGTTATGAATACTGCCCTATCATTGGACTGGGGTCTGATTGTGATGAACAAGTCACTAATTCTGATGACATCCCTCTGTTCTGAAGCCTCTCCCTCACCACAGTTCCAACACTATGTTAGCTTGTCCTCCTCCTGAGTAGTAGTCTCTGGATTCCAAAGCAAGGTGGTTTGCTACACTGCCCTTGCACCTTATCTCCTGGATTTACATAGGAGACCCAGCCTCTTCTTTACCATCATGTCATCCACTTACAAACTCCACCTTGTCAGTGAAACTACACTGAGTGTATCAATTGTTAGTTCATGTTTGGCAGGTTGTTTGGTTTTATGTCCTGCTTTCACTCAACAGAGCTATCTCAGGTAGCCAAAGCAGGGCTGCTGGGCTTTATAGTGGGCACGCACTGGCCAGTAGGGGTAGAGACACCCCCTCCCACTGTTAGCATATTCATTTATCGCTGGCAAATGCCCTTACCCATTGGTGACATTAATTGTCATGACAGAATCACACAGAGCCATATTTTGCACTGTTGAGTAGTTATCCCTGCCATGACTGACACTCTGTGATCCATCTTCTTCTATTTTGAGGATAATGTATGATTAATCTGTACATCTCTTTCCCTACAGAGAACCATAAAGAGTCAGTGTTGCTGCACACAGCTCCATTCTTGGGTGAGTTTGACATGAAAACACTCAGCATGTTTTTCAGAGGTGGGAGGAACCCAACATAGAGACAGGGAGAACATTCAAACTCCAAACAGGGACTGACCAGAGGTCAGGATCAAAGCTTGTACCTTGTGCATGGAAGGCAAGGATGTTAACTATTATGCCATCTGGTCTCTCTCTTTAACTTATGTAATCTGCTTCTTTATCTTTGTTTTATTAGTGCATGATCTGAAATAGTTACTGGAGTGTCAAAATTTAAATTACATTCACATGATCCTGAGCAATATAATTTTTATCCAGTCTAGTCCAGTTATTTTACAATAGGGAATAATATGAAAATTCTGTCTGAGCCCCAATTACTGAATTCATATTTTCCATACCAAATATTTTCATATATTTCTTCAGAACTCTACCTTTGTTTTTTATATTTCCCTTCTAGGTCTCCCTGATACATCTTCTCTATTGCAAATCAAGTTCCAGACCCCACCCATAAATAATATTCCTTGATGAAAGATGATTATTTCTCCGAAATTTTTAATAAACTCCATAATAGCAGTTTTTGTAGAATATAAATACATCTGCCACCCTTAATAATAGCCTCTTACTACCACAAATCTATCACTGTTATCTTTTATTCTCTCTTCTATCACTATTGCCTCTCTGGCAATCACTATTATCACTTCCCTTTTCCTTAAGATATTCTAATGAATGTCCATCCTGAAATCCTATCGTTGTCAGTTCAAAAGTGTCTCCTTTAACATTGCTGTGTGCAGCCTACATTTTTTAATTCAATACTCTTTGATTTTTGTCTGTACTTATAACACCATTCATGTTCCATGATATTATAGATATCGTAGCTATTATGACAGAAAACTATTATTCCTACCTGTTATCTAAGACAGTACTTTTAAACGTTACTTCCAACTTTTATTTTACATTTGCACACTAATGTTTGGAAGACTAACCTCATATGCAGTTGCTTCTCATCTCCATTTGAATCTATGTCATATTTTTCAAGACTATTTTGTGTCAATGAAAATACTCAAACAAAAAATTGAATGAAAATGTATTAGTCATACAACAGAAGTATTATTTTAGCAATATTGCATCTATTATTATTAGATACTGTATTACTATTATTACATCTAATGTCCTACACTCTCCTGTACCCTCACTCTGCAAAGCTTTTTCCCTCATCTAGTAATCTTTCTTTATCCCCTTCTGTTTCCTGCTATACAATTTACGACAGCCATGAAGCATTTTTCTATGGTGCATCAACCTCTGAAATTAAGCACTCCATGGTAAAATGTCTCAAATTTGTCACTCTGTTACCAGTATTGTAATAAACAGATGCAATAAAATAGCATGCTGCAAAAGATTCAAAAAAGCCTTGATAAGTATCTATTATGGTAGTGCTTTTGTATAAAAAATGTTGTTTCATGTCAGTGCTTATCATGTTCGTTAATTATTACTCACATTTAATTTGTTTTTATTTACCTCTGTTTACTGCATCATTGATTCACTTTTGAACATGTAGCTAAAAAAACATAAACTTGAGTCAATCACTAACCTGTTAGAAAAAGGCCATTTAGTTAAAATTGTAACTTACATCCAGTAGAAAAATGATGTCCTTTTCTAGGTCCAGCATGCTCACCATTGTAGACAAAAATCTGTAGATATTAAAAAAAAACAGTAAATAGTACAAGGTATGCTATAGATTATCAATTGAAACAAGCAGAACTGATAGCATAATTTAATAAACAGGACTCATCAGTGCATTACTCACATCAGGCAGGATTCAGAAAAATCTAAAACCTGCAGTGCACCACTATTTCATTAACAATAGTGCAGAATGGAATGTGAAAAGGGTGAGTGTGATTCAAAGAAGTCTTACATTTAACCATAGTGAATGACTGGGAGTAATGACTGAGGTGTGCTAACTAGCTATGTAGTCCTTCAGCATCATTACTGTCATCCATGCATCAGTTTGCTGGGATGTGTTGCTAATCTTGCCATCCCAACTATGCATTATGTATCATCAGAAATAAACTATGGATAAATGTTGTGCACTCCAGATTCATGACTGTTCTTATAGTAAGACATATATTTTTTATTGTTCAGAATAGTATAGATAGCTACTGAGATTACACAAAGACAAATCTAATCATAGCAGACTACAAACTAGTTTTATAGGTTCATATGTTCATAGGTTTATACTAGGCTATCTGCCCTAAGGCATTTATAAGCCTAGCCCAAAGTTATGTGGCTTACGCCACCCCTTATGTTAGAAATAATGTGCCCATTAGTTTGTTGTGCCTCTGTCCAGCAGTGACACAGAGATGATTCCCGGGGTAAACCTACGATCTCCCATCCACCGGTCAAGATTTCTCTTGAACAGTGCCAGCGAGGTGCTCTGCCTCACATAGACCGGGATTTTATTCCACAGCATGGGGAGTCTCTGGGTGATAAATCTATCCCTCCAGCACGTCCTATTTATATCCGTGCTAAGATTTAAGTCACTTGCTCTAGTGGTTCTGGTGGATTTGGATTTTTTGAGGTGGAGCATGTCCATTAATTCCGGGTTGGTCATGGCCTTGTATGTCAGGCACAGGTCACCTCTGAGCAGACGGTATGCAACTGAATAGAGTTGGAGTTTCTTCAGTCTGGCAGTATATGACAGGTTTTGGAGTCCCTTTATCCTTTTGGTGAGGAACTTTTGGGGTCTCTCCAATTGCTGCAGGTGTCAGGTGAGATACATCCCGAATGGGGCATTGTACTCGATCATTGGTCTGATAAGTGAAGAGTACAGGGGAACAATGACCTCACTTGATCTGGATGTGAATCCCTTCATGATCAGATAGGCAATGTAGAAGGTCTTTCGAACCACTTTAGCAACGTGAGTGTCAAACGAGAGGCCACTGTCAACCTGGGTACCCAGGTCCCTGATAACCTCTTCTGTGCTTAGTGGGTTGCCATCTATATGGTAGCTTGGGGTTACCTTGTTTTTCATGAAGGGTATGACTATACACTTTTTTGCGTTTAACTTCAGGCCATGGCTCTGGCACCAGCTATCAGTTTCCGTGAGACCCCTCTGAAGGATGTCTGTGTCCGATGTACTATCCACTATGGCACCCAGTTTGCAGTCATCCACAAACTTTGTCAGCCATAGTCCTCCTATGTTTGCCTGTACTTCTGAGAAGTAGATGCCGAACAATAGGGGCCAAGGACTGAGCCCTGTGGGACACCACTTGTAACCGGCTTGTAGTCAGACATGGCTCCAGCAACTCTAACACTGTGGGTTCTGTCCTTTAGCCAGTTTGCAACCCATCTTGTGACATATGGGTTTACATTTAAGCTGGTAAGTTTCTCTATGATACCCAAGTGGGGTATTGTGTCGAAAGCTTTTGCAAGGTCAAGGTAGGCTGTATGGACTGCCTTTCCCTCATCAATGGCCTTGGTAACTGTTTCGAAGAAGTCGACCAAGTTCAAAGGCAAGATCTGCCCTTGACAAAGCCAAACTGGGTTGGGTCCAAGGTCTGCAAGTCCCCTATGTCCTTGTTTATGAGTTCCATTATGATCCTCTCCATAGCTTTGCAGACCAGGCTTGTTAAGCTCATGGGGCGGTAATTACCAGGGTCCGTAGAGGCACCGCCTTTGTGGAGTGTGACCACAGTTGCCATACGCCACTCCTTGGGCACATGTCCTGTGGTAAGGCTAAGATTAAACAGCTGCCTTATGTGCGGGTTTAGTTCTTCATTGAGTTCATGTAGCACACAGCCGGGGACACCATCCGGTCCCATTGATGCTGTGTTTTTAGCTTTAGAGAGAGCAGCTTTCACCTGCGCATTTGAGATGTCTGGGAGGCTACACTCTGTTGGGATAGTTATCTCTCCTTTTGGGGGGGAGAGGGGGTTGAAGTTTACGCTGAACCTGTCTGCCAGTATGTTGGCAATGTCTGTGGGTTCAGTGATTTTTGTATCATTTTGGACTAATTCTGAGCATATCTGGGAGTTTCCACCCAGGTTTCTGATATAGCTGAAGAAGGCCTTATGATTGTCTTTTGAATCTATGGCAATTTTTTTCTCAAAGTTTGCCTTGGATGATTTTATGAGGGATCGTAGTTTCTTGCTAGTATTGATCAAAGATACATTCCCTTTTTGGGATTTTGCTTTATCATGTAATAGCTTTCTCCTCTTATTGTAAAGTTTGTTTATGGCTGGGGTCCACCAGACTGGACGTTTGCCCTTGGTGGAAAGAGTCTTGGTTTTATTTGGGATTGCCTGATCCATGCAGTCCTGAAGGTGTTCATAGAAGGCATTTGTAAGGGCTTCCGCAGATTGGGTTGTGGTTTCCATTGGCTCAGGGGCCTTGAAGGATACCACACCTGTCTTGAGTAGTGTGAAGTTTGCTTTAGAGAAGTTCTTCACTGTTGTCTTTTTTATTTGGGGTGGGGGCGGGATGTGGATTTCTAGTGAGATTAGTTTATGATCTGATCTCACCAAAGAGGGATATACCTCCGGTGTGGAGCATTTTGTCCCCATGTTTGTGATGATGAGATCTAGTATATTTTCTCCTCTTGTGGGGACGGTGACTAGTTGTTCCATGGCATTTGAATTTATGAACTCCAGGAACCTTTGGGCTAGAAAGTTGGGGCTTGAGTAATGTTCCCAGTCTATATTTGGGTAGTTGAAGTCACCCAATATGATGGTGTTTGGTGATACATTTATACCCTCCAGTGTCTTCAGGAAGGCTGTGTGGGTTTCCTGAGTTTGAGAGGGTGGCCTGTAGCATGCTACAAATTGTAGAGCAGTTTTGCCTATGGTTAATTGCACCTGGATGGTTTCCGATGCTTTGTGCGTAGCCACCAACCTGGAGGTGTGGGTATCCTTGATGAATATGGATACACCCCCTCCTTTTGTGGTATGGTCCGGGTTTTGGGGCCGGAACGCATGATATGAGGTAAAACCTGATAGTGCCGGGGTGCTCTCAGGAGCCTTGAACCAGGTTTCAGTCACAGCACAGACATCGATGTTCTCCATACTGAGAAGGGCCTCAAGTGCGTGCATTTTGAGATTTAGACTTCTGGCATTGAGCAGCATTACCCTTAGTTTCTTCCCGTTTTTGTTTTCTAGGGTGGTAGGTTTAGAATTTGAGCCTTGCCTAAAAAAGGCACTATGGGGGTGGCAAGAGCCTTAGCCAATATCCGGAATCCCAGGGGTGACAGGTGCAAGCCGTCCCTTGCGAAGCAGCGTGGCTTGTCAAGCATGTCATCCCAAGCAGACAGACACTGGATCCCCTTTGAATGACACCAGAAATTAAGCCAATTGTTAAAGCTGATCATCTTGTCACTATATTGTGGCATCATTCGTGGTGAAGGAAGGATACTGCTCAGGGTCAGGGTCATACCTGCCTGGGCTACATAATCAGAGAGCTCCTCTATGTCTCTTTTCATGTAGTCCAGGGAGGTACGTCTCAGGTCGTTCACACCAGCATGGACAATGACTGTGTCATACTTGTACTTGCCGTGGAGTGACCTGAGTGCTTGTGTTATGTGGCGGATTCTAGCGCCCGATAGGCAGCTTACCGTGACCTTCTCCTTGTTCAGCCTGGTGAGTGGGACGTCAGTGTGTCTGACTATGGAGTCACCTATGACAAGTATGTTTGGTGTTGTATTTGGCCTTCAGGGCAGTAACTGCTTTGCACACTGATTTTGTTTTTAATGTGTTGTTCGTGTGGTGTCTTGAGTTTGCAGTTGCTTGGGTGTCTGCTTTGGAGGCCTTTGCTGTTTAGGTAAATTTTTACTCAGAGCCTCCGAGTATGTCTTAGTGTGTTTATGTGTTTGATTCAGTGGTGTGGTTGAGTTATGTGAGACTTGTATTGTGGTGTGTGTAGTTGCCTTCTCCTCCTGCCTGGTGTTGCCAGTCCTGAGTTGAGAGAGCTCAGCCTCCAGTTTGGCTAAATAGCTGCATCTCTCGCAAGTGTTAGTGTTATGTGGGAGGAGGAGAGGGTTGTTCGTGTACATGAGGCAATTGTAACATTGTCTCAGAATTCCCAGATTCACCAACTGGGCAGGAGAGGATTCCAGCATCTGACCCTTCGACATGCTAGAAAGAATTATGAGTTGGTATGAGACAGAAAAGTAGAGGGCTTAGCAGGGAAGTGGGCACTCCTGGGGGGTTTTGCAAGTGAGGGATTTGTATAATATAGGAGTGCTTGACCTGCAAAGAAAATGCTTATAAGACAAGGGATATGCTTTTAAGACAAGTGCTGAGCTTTTTGAGAAAAAAAGCAATTACGAACAAGTGCTGTGCTTTTTAGTGAAGGTGTAAACTGTTTAGGTTCCTAACAGAGCAGTTCTAAGGGAAAAATTGAAGAACAGACTTTATGGAGCCAGAAAAAGTTTAACTTTGTTAAACTGGCGCTGCCCGGTGCTGTTCTAGTGGCAACTCCGCGTTAAATCGCGCTAAATCGTGCTAAAGCACGTTAAGGCGTGCTTGATAGCAGGGGCTGGAAAGAAGCAGGAATAGACCCAAAACGGACAATAAAACTACAGTTTCAAGTCAGTAACCACTCCTACGGGGTGCAGGGAAGGCTGCTCAATGTTATTCACTGCCACTGATCAACAGAGAGACCTTCCTTTAGCCCAAGCAAAAATGGCCTCACAGAAACTTACAAACAGTTCAGGAAACAGCAAGCCTATAACTGAACTTTTTTAAATCTCAGAAAAGTGGAAAAAAAGCAAGATTTTTTTTTTGTTTTTGTTTTTTCAGAGATAGCAGAGGTTCACAGGTAATATCAAGTTATAACAGTGCAGTAAATTACCCCACACAAGAGTGCTAGGTCAAGGACAGAAAATATGCAAGTTTTGAGAAAAAACGGTTTAAAATTAAGTGCAAACAGGAAATTCAGTAAACAACTTTTGGTTGTGCTCTAAATACAGCTACTAATGCAGAAATCAAGTTTAACACGCCAGAAAATGCTCAAACTAGGCAGCTATGCAGAAAAACTTAGCAAATAAACAGAGAAAAAATACTTAAAATCTCAAAAGTGGCTCCCTTCTTCTCTCAGCGTTTTCTCCTCTTGGTGGGTGCTTCACCAACAGCCAACAAGCCTGAAAAGACGCCAAAACCACGAGGCAACTAGGTTTTAAGAGAGTAAGATGAAGGAGTTTTGGAAATGACCCCTGTTGGCCAATAAAACTACAGTTTCAAGTCAGTAACCACTCCTATGGGGGGCAGGGAAGGCTGCTCAATGTTATTCACTGCCACTGATCAACAGAGAGACCTTCCTTTAGCCCAAGCAAAAATGGCCTCACAGAAACTTACAAACAGTTCAGGAAACAGCAAGCCTGTAACAGAACTTTTTTAAATCTCAGAAAAGTGGGAAAAAAGCAAGATTTTTTTTTTTGTTTTGTTTTTCAGAGATAGCAGAGGTTCACAGGTAATATCAAGTTATAACAGTGCAGTAAATGACCCCACACAAGAGTGCTAGGTCAAGGACAGAAAATATGCAAGTACCAATCAGAAGCACATCGGCTGACTCCACATCATGCAGTTATCAATTCAAGCTGTACACTGCAGAGTAATCTCCATTCGTGCAACAACCCTTTATTCATTACATAATTTGTAATAAAAGGACAAAATACAATGAGATACTATTCATGTTTCTGTCTGCTTCACCTAGGCAAGTAAAGTTCCATAATACCTGTTTATAACAAAACAGATCGGTATCTCCAATATACAATTGCAACACGGAGTTATACAATAAGTTTTTACTGAACACAAGTGCATTTTCTGGCCTAACTTGCTCATAAATAATTTTTAAAGAATCCAAGTACATTCTCTGGCCTAACTTGCTTAGAAATAATGTCTGAAATACAGAAATCCATTCTGACACTTACATTTTAGTATTTCTTTATATATTAACAATTCTTTCTTTAATCCTTTCCTTAATACATTTGTTCATTTTATTTACTCAGGAAAGTGGGTATAAGAGATGTGAATCAGAGTTCCATCATATAACCTCATGATTATTCTCAGATCTGCACTAAAATAACCCAGACGAATAGACATGAAGTGCAGGAAAAATTAACATAAAGTTAAAAAATATCTACTAGCTTGAGTGTGTTAATGATAGCACTCATTCCTTGTATTGATATGCATGCATACTATATGATTATCATTAATTTCATAGTACCTATTTTGTACAATTTTATTATTAATGTCCTCTATAAGAAGCATAGCAAAATCAGAATTATGATACTACAGTTAAGAACCTTTTAAAAATCTTCTTCCCCAAACTGGAAGCAAATTGGTTATCCATGCCATTATGAGCTATCAGATCCTCTAGTATTTAAAAACTGTAACCTTTTAAAATGTACTGATATGATATTTTAAATCTCATTTCACTACTCAGAATTGTTGTGCATCATTGGAATGTCACACAGTCTCCCTTTCCCAGAGAGAATAAATACATCTCTCATGTACCTGTACTATCTTCAGAAGTACCTGTCTGTTTAAATGCATGTCAAAAATGTTCAGGATTAAGCCTCCATGAATTTGAATGCATATAGCAGCCATTTTGCACCTACTCTATGTTCACTGCTCTCATTGCATTTACACAATTAACCTACAGCTTACTTCCCCTTCTTTTTGTCCTGATATGTATTAAAAGCATGTCTTCTGTAATTATTTATCCTGTAGTGAAATGTTATGGCAGTATCCTTTTTATATACCATATTTATATCCTGAATTCACGGTGGTACAGTGGTAGTGTTGTTACCTCACAGTAAGTAGTTCTCCCGTTCGATTCTTGGCTTGGCAGTGCCTTCTGTGTGGAATCTGCATGTCCTCCCTGTGGTTGGGTAGTGTTCAAAAGACATGCGCGCATAAATGGGCTTGCCTTCATTGAAGGTTGGGAGTCAAGCTGTCACCTCGGCGTTTCGTAAAAAAATATACTGACAATCATTAGCGGACCGGAGTTCCGCTGTGGCGACCCCTTACCGGGAAAAAGCCAAAATACAAACAACATTTATTTCCTGAATTTCATTAAATAACCTTCATTGCCTGTTTCCTCATGTAGTAATATGATTCATACTGACTATCATGTCACAATGTAGGTTATCCTACTTTCCAATCTAATACTTCAACAATGCCAGCTGTAGGACTGTACTGCAAAACCTGTTTAATCATATAAACATGCTGTGCATATTAAGAAAATCATGGGATTTGGATGTTTGGTCAAAATGCTAGGTGATCAATATCTGTTTAATAGACTATATTTGGTCGACAAATGCAGATGTTCAATAAGTGCACTAGTTCAACAATCCCAGAGTTAGTATACATAATTAGCAGGGAGTGTGGGGGGGTGCTGGCCCCCTCAAGAGGGTGCAGGTGGGCTTTCCTTCCAGCAAAAGCAATGTTAATTGTTGTTTCTCTGAAATTTGAATGCACTGATACTCTTTCTCAGTGCATAAGTAGTAATGCAACATTTGTTTTTTTGGCCTTATGTAGTCAGTGTTCTTACCACTGATCTTGTTGATTCATCGACCACTTAAGTATACCTGAAAATCATATACACATACTGTGCATATTTTGAAAACTGTCTGGTAAAAGTAAACATTTCATACTGAGCATTAAAATAACTGTATTTTATATTAACACAATTATAACATAAGCCTGTTGTGCTCTAACACCTGTTTGTTGACTCGGTAGACCCACTTGACACACAATTTATTTTCAGAAACCCCCTCACAGTAATATCTGGTTAAGGGTCCTGCTTAAGGTTGTGCAACAGGCAAATGAGAACTGAAGAGAATCAAACTCTGACCATAGGAACTACAGCTCACGGCTTTACCATTTAGTGCCGACTGCCAGATTCATTGCTAATACCTTTATCTTTAAGTCACTAAATCTGTTTCAATAAATTAATCAGTCCCTAGATCAGCATTACTATAAAATAAAGCTATAGCCACTAAAAATGTCTCACACTTCCTAAGTAACCAGTTTCCCCTGATGCACAGTCGCAAACATGCCATTTATAAACAATCCAAAGCAGCAGAGGCAAAAAGCAAACTAGTAAAACATAAACTATGTTAGCTGCCAGAAGGAGAAGCTGCAAGGTTCTTGCAAACACTTTTATTATCCACAAATGAGCACTTTCATTCATGCAATAGTAATGAATTTCATCAGATAAGTTTAAAAACAAAAGGCATTTTTTTTAAATAAGGCCCAAAATGATCATCTGATCTAAGGACGATGTCATTAAACCCTCCCATTTACATTTCTTAAAGTGCCAAAGTGCTGTAAAAAGTGCTATTTATGGTGCATAAACACAGCAATCTAAAATTGTGAGATTATTCATTCACTAAAAGCTTTAAAATGCACTGAATAAATAAAATTATTAAAAATATATATTAAGTCAGCTGCGGTGGTCAGAGGTTAGCGTTGTCGCCTCACAGCAAGAGGTTCTCCCATTTGATTCTCGGCTGCAGTGCCTTCTGTGTGGAGTCTGCATGTCCTCCCTGCGGTCGAGTGACGTTAAAGACATGCAGGTAGGTACAAGCATGAATGGGTGTGCCTTCGTTGAAGGCTGAACATCGGGCTGGTAACTCGGCACTGTAAAAATCCACTGTCAATCATGAGCAGACTGTAGTTCCGCTGTGGCGACCCCTAACCGGGAAAAGTTGAAAGTCTTTTATTAAAAATGTATATTAAGAAAAACACAACCAAAAGAATAAAAGTAAAATTATTGAAAAGACAAATTCTCATCGAGCATGTTGACATGTAAACATACTCAAATGGAAATAATAATAATGACGCTTTATCTGGATAAAGCTTTATACTTTAAAATACAACTGATCGAGCAGTAATCATTCAAGCCTGGAAAGTTGCAAGCATTGAATACTAGCTGACAAAATAATTCTTTTTCTTCTAAAACCAGTGTCCATGGACCCCCTCTATACTGATATTGACCGTTCTCTACAACCAAGTATTTGAAATGGTGGTTAGGTTTCATGTGAAGATATCTTGCTAATGTATTATAAATAGGTTACCCCTGAAACCTGGATAATTCAAAACAATTCAACAATTTTCAGCATAACCAAAACTTTGCTAAAGGACAGCTTTGGAGGAGCCACTCATCAGTAAATCAGTCTTATAGTTGTCTGCTTGAAGCTAAACTTCTAGGAGTCACTATAGGTGAAAATTTGAAATCTGACCAACACATATCACATATAACATAAAAAACACACCAGAAAATAAGTGTTTTTTTTTCTTTTGGTCAGTTCAGCAAAGCTTCTTATTGCTTTCCTCAAAATAAATAGTTATAAACAAAAATGTACTACTGTCTTTTACATCCCTCCTACTGGCAATACAGCTATACTCCAAGATATCCTACATTGGATAGCCATAACATTTCCACAATAAATAATACTACTAGGTGATGTGAATGTCAATTTGATGGACATAAACTTTAACTCTCCTACATCTAGCTTGAACTTATATGGTTTCACACAACTGATTAATAGCCCCACACATTATACCAAGACATAAAACTCTCACATATAAAAAATATTAAAAGGACATTCATATAAACATCTAGACATAGCAACTCTTGAACTTTAGAATGGGTTTTATACTATTAACTTTATTAAGTCCTGGTAGTACATCAGTTCAAGAGTTTCTATGTCTAGATGTTTATATGAATGTCTTTTTAATATTTTTTTATATGTGGTTTTAAAATTATTTTATATTTGCAAGGGTGTGTTAGATATTGGCTTAATTATTTAACTATTGTAATTTAATTGGCTGGCTTGAGTATATAATGTGTGTTTTTAACTAGTTTTTTGTACTCGAGAAAGAGTCTGACTTGAAAGCTTGTGGTGAATAAACTCTTTCTGTTGAAGTTTGTGTCTTGGTTTACTTTGCTTGGTTTACTTTAGTTTGGACTACTGAAACATGTTTAGTTGTCCTGCCTTGATTTGTTTTTTTGGTTTTACATTTCTATTCCCACCACTGTATAGTTTTAAAACAACTGAAATGGCTTGGGCTTCCAAATTACCTCAACTACAAGCAATTACTGACTGCCCTCACTCTGCTCCATCAGACAGAAAACTGCCCAGCTCTACAAAATGCAATACACTTCTACGTATCATCCACACAAAAAATAAGCCAAACAACAACTATCAAATGAGAGAAGGATTAATGCCAATGCTAGTAAAAGCTTTTACTTTAAAAACTGCATACCAATCCATGTACACAACCTAAATAATTTTGGAATTCAATAAAAAATATGTGCATTAACAAGATAATTATAATATTGCAAAACCTGACAAAAAACTTTCTTAACCAACTAAAGATAGCCTATCAGATCCAGCATCACCTTCACAAAAGAAATTGTCTCACTACACCATCCCCCTTTTTTCAAGCTAAATAATAGCCCACCCTTCGGCTTTAGACAAATTTCACCGACTGCTGTTAAATAATACCTGGATAACATTGATTTTAATGTCAAGGCTGAATACCATATACTACATCATAAGCTATTACAAGCTGGTTCTAGCCTTTTTCTACAGACCATAATGTTCACACTTAATCTAGCTTTAACAGTGCCATCTCATATAGCTTTAATATTCCTTCATTGTCCTCCTTCCCAGTGTGTCAAATTCCACAAATCCTAATGACTTTTGCCAAATTTCTAATATATTCCTTCTTGATAAAATATTCAAAATGATTACCTATATTAGTATATTCAAACATATGACATGTTTACTCATAAGCAGTATGGTTTCTATTCCAAATATTGTACAATTTATGAAGCCTGTTCCCTTACTAACTGAAAAACAGCAAATATTAGAGTCTTACTGGTGCAATTTTCCTTGATGTAAAAATACTTCTTAATATGTCAGGCATGAATTCCTTTTTGAGTGTGTTTTCTCAATGTAAGTATGCTAAAGAATACAACTTTATTTAAACAACATATTTTTTCATATCTAACAATTAGCATTCTGAAATCAGTTACTGTACAAAAGGTGTTCAACAAGGATTGGTTCAACACCTCCCACTTTTCTCCCTCTTCATTAACATTCTCCCCATAAATCTCCCTAATCTAGACATATTACTATTTGCAGACAATAAAGTTACATCTGTTGTATACAAACAGCTTAATTTAGCTTAATTTATTGAACAAAATTCATCAATGTAGTTAAACCATTATGGTTGTCATGAGTGCATCACTGAAACAGATATCACACTTGCATGTGGTATTACACCTTGATGGGGGTTCCGTGCCATCAGATAGTAATGTTATGCAATCAAACTAATACCTAGGTATGCACAAATAGGTGTGACAGCTTGTGACACTCCTGCACTGGCCCAGTAAGGGTTTATATCAGTCCGTTGAAATGGCTGAATATCGAATACCAGATGTTCGAACTGTAAAGTTCGAGCAATGGTAATCACAAAGCCATGGACCACCATATTTTTTCCCAGGGAAAGAATTTGGTGGGCCTTTTCTCTGGCTTCGTGAGTATCAGGACTGTGGGGGGAAGTTATGGGTCAGGTTTAGGTAAGTGTGCAATTGTGTGGATGTTAGAGTTAGGGTGCAGGTTAGGTGAGTTAGGGTTAGCACGTGGGTGAGGTGGGTGTATGATAGTGAAAGACTTTAGGGTTAGGGCGGGATAGGTGACTTAGGGTTAGGGTGCGGGATAGGTGAGTTAGGGTTAGGATGTGGGTGAGGTGGGTGTGTGATAGTGAAAGGCTTTAGGATTAGGGCAGGATAGGTGAGTTAGGGTTAGGGCACGGGTCAGGTGAGTGTGTGATAGTGACGGACCTTATGGTTAGGGTTTGGGTTAAGGTAAGTGGATAGGTAGTAGTGTATGTACAGTTTAGTGTAGGGTGAGAAGTAGGATTTTGAGTGTATGTGGATTGATGCTGTTTTGGTGTGTTTGTGTTGTGTGTATGTTTCTTGGAACAGCAATTTTTTTCCCCAGGGAAGTTTTAAGACTTCAATGTTTTTGCAGTTCGTGGTTTAAAGTTCGAACATATGGTGTTCGAACTTCAGACGTTTCGATGAACTGATATTGACCCGCCCAGTAATCAAGGAGCCTTAATCCTCACCACTAGCAACAGCGAAAGATGTTCACAATGGGAGGATTACAAGTACACACACAGTAAAGTGCAATTTCACTTAAGAGCACACAGAGATCACAGTCAGTCTGGGGCTGGTTTCTGCCTCTTTTTATAGATTCCCCAATAAAACTTCCCACTAGCACAGCTATATGGTTAAGATCTCAGCTGAGGGGTCAAGACAAAACCTCCAGTGCTTTGTGTCCCTGCCCAAGTAGTTGACACATACATACTTTGAGATCTGATTTATATACAAACACACAGACACTCCTGGGGAAGGCTGGCACAGGTTTACTAGCTATTTCCCCTTCTGCCCAGATTATAAGGTAGTTATCACTGCCACCAACCCCTACTTATTAGCTACTATAAGGCCCTTACAAAGGGTGTGCAGTCCTACTGTGTAATGTTACTACTATCCAAATGGTAGTTTTGACCAAGACTTGCAAGGCTATTTAGGAGTGTCCTGTACAGTATCACCAGATACATATGCAAGTACTCTAAGAGCTTAAATATGTCTCATAAATATCACTCACAAAGGTAGGTTTAAATATATTTAGTAATAAATCATAAAAGAACAAAAAAATACTCAATAAACAAACACAGTTACTTCAGAGTTGAGAATCACAGGAAACATTTTAAAACAACATTGCAGGACAGTCTCAAATAAATACAGAAAACATCTAAACTAATCTTTACTATATTCCTATCTATATCTAAAATAAATCACTGTACCCTAGTTACATACTATTAGCAAGGCAAGTGCATATGTGTGGATGTTCTTGCTAGGTCCAAGACAAAACACAAGATGCAAAGTCTCTCTCTGAGAGAGGTCCTAAATCAATATCAAATATTACTGCTGGGTTAGCTTGGATGACATTTTTGTCACCTGACTTTAGTTCTCAAGCTACACCAGAAACTAACATCTCTGTGTTAAATATATATATATATATATATATATATATATATATATATATATATATATATATATATATATATATATCTCAGACATGCAGCTGCTAGGAAGTCATAAAGCAATAAAAACACTTTTACATTTTAGCCACAGTAATTGCTTCTCTCCAAGACAATAGTAAAACATCTAGCTCTAGACATTGTGTCTGCTTCACTGAAACTGAGAGGTAACACAATTATAAAACAATTTCAACTTATTTTCTTGACATTTTGTAAGTTAATCTTCTATGTTCCAGCAGGGTATGCTGTGGTTACATTCTTGAAGCTCAGTACATAACATAGAGTGCTGTATAAATCATATTAATATTCACAAATGACATAGAATTATTTACAAAATTCCAGATAGCTGGGCTGGCAGCATCACACAGGTCACAGTGGCAAAGGTGGTACCCTTCATTTACACATCATTTGAAGATGTATAGGGAGGGAGTATTTTGTGCTTGTGTATTGGTGTGGTGAAGGCTGTGAACTATGAAGGTGTTATGGCCTTTCATGTAGATGTCCTGCACGTACCCAGTACTTGTGTTATATACAAGGGAGGACTCACCACTGTGGACAAATGCTGGTGGGGGATCTAATTTGGAAGCTCAAACTTTCAAAATCTTGAACTTCATGTGGTTGAGACCATAACATCAAAGTTCTGAAAATTTGAAACTTCAATTAAAAAAAAAAATTTTTTTACATGTATGCAGGGGAGCTTGCTTCCCTACACCCCCCACACCCTCTGCTAATTAAATATACCAAGTCCAAGATTGCACTACAGCGATGAGAACAGTAAATTTCCCATTCCATGATGTATGGTGATCTCCATTTAAACCATTCAAAGTTTCAAAAGTTCAATCTTATGGTCTTGACCATATGAAGTTCGAAGTTTTGAACTTTGAGTTTCCAAAGTAGACCCATTGGTGGACATTCCACAAATCATATAACCCAGGACACAGGCCACATAATGAATGGTCTGCTAATAGGGTGTGACATCTACATGATCCTTGGTTTGTGCATTTGTTTGCATAATGAATCAAATTCCCACTTTTTTTTTTTTTTTTTTTCATGTGTTGTCATGGCTGTGGCAGCAAATGTTGATGTGTGTTGATACTGTCTGTATTATACTAATATTACAGTTGGAGTCAGTGATTGTCCACAATCTGTATTCCTCCAGACAGCTGCTGGGACACAGGATTTGTATTTAATTCTTGATGTCTATGATTTAAATCATGGACAGGAAAAGGCCTATCGGGCAGCCCTGATGTAAACACTATCACTGGACATGAGATATAGGTCACTTCACAAATTTGTACATATTTTAAAGCTACGTTTGTGATCAAGTCTTCTACTCACTTGGTGATATAAGTGTAAATGGCAACATCTGACAGTGTGGAATGAATACCTCAGTGTGGGTTCATGCTTTACTAGGAGTCCAATGAATATCCTGGACTCCTGGGCACCTCACCTCTGTGCCCTAAACTTGGCACCTTCCTCACACGTCAGCCATATCTTACAGCAGACCTAGAGCAATGGAGAATGATGGTTTCCTGCCAATTCCAGTTTTCAGGTTTAGTGGAGTGCACACACCAGAATTTGAGTGACAGCAAGCAGAGAGCAGCAGTGACAAGCAGTGAGAAATGCAAAAATTGCAATTGGAAGGTTAATCTGACGCTATAATAGTTTTGCATCCCTCATGCATATAATTAATATCAACTCCACTATCTAAAGTGTTATAAGTGAGAGTGAATATAAGCAGAAGTGGAACAACAGTAAAAGTGTATGGAATATCCTGAACTGGAACCCAGAACCATGTGTATGGAAGACCTACACTTAATACCTGTTGCCACAAGACAGTTGAAATAACAGTTGTCCATATTACAGTTCATTGCTATAACTGCAATGTCACAGCATAAAAAAGGTTGCACACCCTGTACTAGTACCCAGGACCATCTTGCTACCATTGGACTAGTTACCTGATTTTCCCTAATTTACTAATCACTGTTACGGTCTCTCTTTTAACCTCAGAGCACTGTCACTTAGCAGGTTTGTGCAGTGCCCAATAGACTTAATAGAATGCATCCAGTTTCTATTTTTACCTGTTTGGGTCCTTTCTACTACCTGGGTGGTCCAGTCATCCAGTTTGCACACTGCCATGCTTCCCACAAATGAGATAAGAAGAGCCAAACCTGATCTTCATTTTCTCTGATAGCCCATGTTTGTATTAAGCGCTGCATTGCACACTAGTCCACATAAAAGTTAAAAAAACAAGACAAAAAAGGGAAAAAAGACAAAAAGGGACAAGTAGTTGAAATGAAGAAAATCAGTCTATGACATTCACACTTGAAAATGATGGTTCAAATGATATGTCTACAGAGATCTGAATTTGAAGCTCTCACTCTAATGAACATTCAGAGATCCGGATTTGAGCTCTCACTCCGGTCAACCTTCAAATCACAGGAGGTGCCTTATCCCTCTTTGCCACACACACAGCTTTGCAGGAAAGAACTCAAATCATTCTGCACACAACCAACTGCTCCATCATCTGCAGTAATATGAAACCATACAACTGTTATTTGTACATTTATTATACCTGGATGTTGTGTATTTAGTTTTCACGCAACCTGTTATGATTATTGTTTGCAACTATACAGCTCTGTGTTACCTCTGTGTGTTTATTGGTCATTCTTCAGTTATCTGACCAGTAATCTGAAACATGCAGTATGCAAACCATTCTATATCACTGGCCTTAGAATGTGTGAAGATATTAACTTGAAATAATATCAGAGGCAGTTGCCAACAACTTACTGAACACATCCTGTGAATTGTGTGCTGCTTCTTACATTTCCAACAGTATATCTAACACTTTTTAGATCTAAACAAAATATATATATATATTTACAAAAAATGTCCAAAGCCTAATATAGCAAAAGCAGAGCAATTTATTACACCTCTAGCACCTCAGCAACACTGTCTTTAATGGAGTTAAAAGCACTCCACAATACAAACTATTAAATACCTACTAAATTACATTAATTAAACAATTTAACTTCATTAATTGAATAAAATGAAAGTAAAACTCTCCAATTACATTCTAATTAATACCACCGGGGGCCAGGGTACCATACTTAAGAATAAATAAGGTTTCTTTATATAACAATCTTCTCTTTGTTTCTACCACATTTTCACTAAAAGCAACATATTCCAAAACTGTACCTTGAAGCCCCTCTGGGCTACCATTATGAAATTGTTTAAAATGCATAGCAAGAGGGCTTTTAAGTTTCCCATTTTATATATCTCTTACATGCTCCTATAACCTTATCCTGAAAGCCTTCTTGCGTTTATCAATATAATGTCACATGGGCACTTCAAAGCATATATAATACATTCTGTATTACAGCAAAATCTTCCACTTCCCTCAAAGTATATATTTTTAATTTTATCAAAAGTCCTAACCACAAACCTACAAATAATGCAGTTACAACATGGGAATGTGCCCATTATGACTAATCCTCTATTCACTTCTTCTTTAGGAACAACAAAATTACTATGCACTATCATGTCTTTAATGCTTCTACCCCTATGGTAGGAGAATGTAGGGTACCTACATAACCTACCATGAAACTCTTTAAATCTGTAAAGAAAGCCCCAATAATATTTTATGATCTTTTCAACCTCTTCAGTTAACAAATCATAAGTAACCACAATGTACATTTTTTGCTGATTATTATAATTCCCCTTAGATTCTTACATTCTTCTATTATGCCCATACATATCTAACTCCACCTTTAGACAAGGAGTAAGTCACTATAAGTTTATTATAACCTCTTTCAATAACTATTAAGTTCATAATCTTCCTCCATACTATTATTACATAATCTTTTCACCTTTAATAATTCACCATATGGCAAAGCCTTTGACAAATGCGGAGTATGGCAACTATGGGCTTCCCAAAAATGAATGCCATCCTCAAACTTACTATAAATCTTGGTTATTACTTTTCCATCAAAACTTTCTTCTAAATATAAATCTAAAAATTTTATTTTTCTTACAAACTTTAAGCCAAACCTATTACACTGCAGATCACTCAAAAAGTGTTGTATCTGCTCATGACTCCCCTTACAAACAAAACTTAAATCATCTATATACTGGTAATACTTTAAAACATATTTTTTTACAAAATCATATTTATATAGGTACTCATTTTCAAAAAATCCCATCATAACATAAGCATACATAGGGGCAAAAGGTGCCCCCATTGCCATACCTTGTCATTGATGGTACAGTTCACCACTGAATTCAAAAAAAGTATGCCTTAAACTAAAATCAGCCAAGTCAATTATATAAGATATAGAATTACTACCCATAGCATGTTCCAGTGTTTCTATTCCAAATTGATTTTTAATACTGGTATATAAGCTTTTAACATCTATGGTTAACTAATATATACCATCTGTCCATTCTAAATCCAATGTTGTGTTTAAAAAAGGCAAAACTATCTTTTATATAAGAAGCCTGTTTTTTTAAAAAATGGTAAAAGAAAATTATGCAAAAAATCTGCACTTTATTAAGAAACTAGTTACATGCAGAAACTGTCGGGTGGCCAGGAGGACCCCTAAGATTTTTATGAATTTTAGGGAGACAGTAGAATTTAGCCATTTCACATCCTTCCACATTAAATTTATTGTGGACATCTTGTGAAAATAGCCCAATCTCAGTCCCTTGTTCAACAATTCCTAATACTTCTTAACAGCTTCCTGATATTTCCTCATATTACTTTTCTTATAGATTTGGTCATCTTCTAAATGGTCATAGCACATTTTCATATATTGCTTAAGGTGCAAAATCACTATCCTATTTTCTTTATCAGTGGGTTTAAAAATTAGCTCTTCTTTCTTACTTAAATTTTAAGGGCTTCCCATTCTGATTTAGTTAAATTATATTTTATTCCCTTTTTATTATTAAAAAAATTCTCATAGGCAGATTCAAGTGCAAGATTAATCATTGAGGAAAACTGCTGCACACCTTCATGAACAAAAGGTGGAATAAATTGTGTTTTACATGTAATATGTAAAGTGTCTAATTTATAGTGAGCATTAATTTCATCATTATCTAAGTCAGAAAAATGTGAATGAAAACTATCATTTGTTTCAGCTGCCTCATCATCATACAAATCTTCCAAACCATTCAAATCTTTGCTTACCATAAAAAATGCATAAGATGTAATTTTCGAACAAGGCAAAAAATATCTTTTTTTATCATATGTAACCTTGGTACAAATGTTGATATAAACTTTAGACCACAATTCAACACTGCTAATTCATACTCATTCAATATGTATCAAGAAAGATTTATGACATATTCATCCAAAAGCAGAGAATTGTAAGTAGCAATTTTATCAAAAACATGAACAGTTTCATTATTAGTTCCATTTAGTTAGCTTGTACCTTTGCTGTTGCTGCTGCTGGTACTGTCTCTCACAAACCTGTTTCCCACCAGGTTCATGGACCATTCTGGACCTTTTATGTCCATTTTCTTGAGTTTTTTTATTTTTCAGAAATGTATTTGGCATGTAATTTGTGTCCTGTGCCAGTGGTAATGCTGGATAAGTTAAATTGTCTCTTTCCCATTCAGAAGAGGTTTCCGACTACACTACCGGCTCCCCATATTGTCTTATGTTCTCCTCCGGTTCCAAAAAACAGACATTCTTTTGCCGCTTCTTTTTATTGGCTCTCTAAAAATAGACTGAACTGTTATTATAACCCCATAAGTCTCTTTGTAATTTGTGTTTTTTTAGTGTCTATCAATTGCTTCTCACGATTGGCAAGCTTGATTTTAATTTCAGTCAGACACTGTTCTACCCGGGCAATCCCCATGGAAGCTGAAAGAGACTCACACAAAGAAGAAATCTTCATTTTAAGTATACGCTGCTTTAACCTGTTCCTTTCTACCAAAATATTAATCCACTCAATGGGATAGCGATGTGCTGCAGGGATCCATCTAGCCTGGAACTTCTTGTCATTTTCATCATTAGGATCAAAGGGAGTAGATGGACTTTTAAAAGCTCTAAGACCCCTTGGAGTTCTATCCAATTCCAAGTAACATTGTAGACTAAAATGGTTAAAGTAAACAGTAATCTCTTTGGACATAAGATATTCTAATTTGTCATACCGTTCTTGCACTTCTGCAGATAAAGGACCATTTGAATGTTGGCCAATGAAGGAAAAAGGATTATTAGTCCTTTTGTTATATTCATCTTGTAAAAGTTTCATCCAGGATTTAGTTGAATCATCACCAACAGAGCCCACTACACCACATTCTAGACGTCAATCACCTCGTTCACTAGCTGACACAGTGTATTGGTCGATTGTTCTCTGTGTAGAATCACTGAAGTCTTGCCTAAATATTCTAGGCAAGTTCAAAGAAGGGTCACTGGACATCTTAGACCCAAACAAGCAACAGCAACAAAAAAGAAAAAATATGTATGCACATATATATATATATATATATATATATATATATATATATATATATACATACACACAACAAAAAATGTCCAGAGCCCAAGATAGCAAAAGCAGAGCAATTTATTACACCTCTAGCACCTTGGCAAACTGCCTTCAATGGAGTTAAAAGCACTT
Organism: Protopterus annectens; assembly: GCF_019279795.1. NCBI lineage: Eukaryota > Metazoa > Chordata > Ceratodontiformes > Protopteridae > Protopterus > Protopterus annectens. The sequence goes on along the minus strand of NC_056744.1, from coordinate 1,370,188,453 downwards.
CACAATACAAACTATTAAATACCTACTAAATTATTTATTTATTTATTTATTTATTTTACATTTGTAGACTGGGCTAGTCTAACTGGATATATGTCCATTTTCAGTAGAGTCCCAGTGAGAAAAGCTCCAAGATACATAGAAAAAAGAAAGAGATAAGCTCCAAGACAGATATAATAAAACAATATAAAAAGTTGCAACAGAAAAACTTAACATCTGTTGGTAATATAAAGTACAGTACACATAGTAAGCATAACTCAAGTAGCACATGGTAAATGTACAAAAAGATGTTACTATTACATATATACATATATTTAGTTGTCATGACATAGTATTTGGTTTCTTAAGGGTAAGTCAGTACAGGTGAGGAGACTGCAATTAGAGTGAGGGAAAGTTATTCAGGGTTAGTACAGGGGCATCACCAGTGGGTATGGAGGAAAAGTTTTAGCTTCTGTTTAAAAAGAATTAATGAGGCCAGAGAAATGAGTTCAGTGGGTAAAAGATTCCAGTGCTTTCCAACAGCATTAGAGATGAGGGAGTCTCCTGCCAAGTTGTTGGTTTTGCAAGTATTGATAAGTATTTTGTTTGAGGAGCGTAAGTTCCTGAGATTGTTGTAGGGGGTAATAATGCTATTGAGTATTGGAGTGTTGGTGGGTTGGTACAGGGTTTTATGGGCTATAGTAAGCTGGTGAAAAAGAATATGGTTTGGAAGTTCAAGCCAACCCAGTTGCTTTAGATTAAGACAATGATGTGTCTAAAAAGAGAGGCAGTTGCAAATCTTGCAATATTATTGTAGGAGACTGCCAGTTTATTTAGGTTGTTCTTAGAAAGGTTAGTATAGATAGGAGAAGCATAAAGTAGAGTGGAGATTAAGTGAGTTCTGGCTATAGCAATCCTGGCCACTGGAGTAAGAAAGGGTTTCATTTTATAGAGGGATCCTAATTTTTTGTTGATTGTTTTCACTGTGCTGTTTATATGAATATCGAAGTTAAGGTTGCTATCTATTGTTATACCTAGAAGTTTGGTGGTAGGTTCAGGAGATATGAAAGTGCCATTATTAGATGTAAGAGAAATTTATTAGGGTGGACTTTTGGGTTGGTGTGAACAGTAAAAGTTTAGTTTTTTGGGGGTTTAGGAGGAGGCAGTGGTTTAAAAAACATTGTTCTACAGTATTGAATGTATTTTGGGTAAGGGACTGTAGTTCAGTTGGAGAAGTGGCTGAACAGATTATTGTAGAGTCGTCGGCATATTGAATGCAGGTGGTTTTAGGGATTGCAGAGTGAAGGTCATTGATAACGATTGAAAATAGGAGTAGGCCTAATATAGAGCCCTGAGGAATGCCAAGAGAAATGGGAAGGAGGTTAGATAGTTTATTGTCCCATAACACAGCTTGCTGTCTATTTTCTAAGTAAGATTTGAACCAATTTATCACTAGGGGATCAAGTGAAAAGGATTTCAGTATATTTATGAGGAGCTGGTGATTGAGCATATCAAAAGCTTTGGATAAATCAATAAAGACTGCAGAGGAAAGAGTATTGTTGTTCCAGTTTTTGTTAATGCAGTCTGTGAAGGATAGGAGGGAAGTGGTGGTACTGTGGAATGGTCTGAATCTAGGTTGACAGTTGGCAAGTAAGTTATTTTGGAGTAGATGGTTAAGTAGTTGCTTATGGATACATTTCTCCATTATTTCTGCTAGGGGAGATAGTAGGGCTATAGGATGGTAGTTAGAAAAGTCATAGGAGTTCCCGCCTTTAGGTAGTGGGATGATATAAGAAATTTTCCAGATAGGTGGGATGGTACCTTCATTTATGGTATGGTTAATAAGAATGGAGATGGGATAGGCTAATGCTTTAGCCCCTTTTTGCAGGTATTCTGCTTAGAGTTGGTTGGCTGCAGGGGTGGTAGGTTTTAGTTTTTGGAGAAGGGAGCAGATAAAGGAAGTAGAGACTGGTTGTAACTGAAAAGGTGGAGGTGGGTTTGTCATGGTTGTAGGCAGTTTTGCAGTTTTGAAGTATTTGGAGAAAGTTGACTAGCAAGAGTTTGGATGGCTTATGTGAAGAAGGAGTTAAAGGCATCAGCAGTATAAGTGAGATTTTCATGGCTAGTGCCTTGTGGGTTAGGTGTGCTACATTGCCCTGGGTATAGTAGTTTGTTGATGCTATTCCAAAACTTTTGTGGTTCTTTTGGTAAGTTTGCTGTATCTGGTAATAATGGTCTTTTTTTGTCTAAGAGGATGGCTTTTTTATGTCAGATTTCTTAGTTGTCTAAAGGTCTGGTGATCTGTAGGATCCTTAGTATTATGCCATTTGGCCCAAGATTTGTTTCTCTGATGGATTTTTTTGCCTAGTGGTGTTTGAGAGCCACGGGGCAGGCTTAGTTTTATTTCTAACAGTGCGAGTTGGGGCATGGTGGTCAAGGATGGCTAATAATGTGGAATTAAAGTATTCTACAGCTTCATTAAGTGGAAGCGATTTAAGTGGAGACCAATTACAGTGTCTAAGTTCTGTTTGGAAGAGTTCAGGGTTAAAACACTTTTTGGTACGTATTGTCTTAAAAGTGTTAGGAAAAGTTAGGTTGGTTTTATGCCGGATTAAATAAGTTAGTGAGTGGTCACTTAGGTCATCTGGGAGGGTACCTACTCTGTATGTAAGGTGAGGAGTATTAGTCAGAATCCAGTCTGAGGTACTTTCTTTGTTATTAGTTTTATTAATTCTAGTAGGGGAGTTAATATATAGTGAAGAGCCATATAGGTTAATGTGGGTAGTAGGGTGTATATTACTACAAGAGTTCCAGTCTATATTAAAGTCTCCTAGGACTATAGTTTCTTGTGGGATATTAATAGAGAGCCAGGTGAGGATATTTTTGATGGTATTAATGTTATTTCTTGGGGGAAGGTAGATACAAATGAGGTATATGGATTTACATGAGTTAACCTGCAATTTAGAAATGATAATTTCAGCATTATTGTCAGAAGGTGGTTTAAGGTTTACAGTGGTGATTTGTAGCTCTGCTTTGTAAAGGATTGCTACCCCAACTCCTTTTTTGGCTGTGCGGTCTAGTCTAAGAATATCATAGCCAGGAGGGGGTGACTTCTTTGTCTTTGGTTGTAGGCTTTAGCCATGTTTCAGATAAACATAGGATGTCAAATATGTGGACATCTAGGAGGCCATGGAGGTGGCCGATTTTATTGTTGATGCTGCGTATGTTAAGATGAGCTATATGGAGAGAGTTAGAAGGTTCTGTAGGGGCCTGGGTTTTACTATTGTTAGAGTTGGAATTGTGAGTAGGAAGTATGGTGTCTGGGCCCGGGTTGGATGGATGTCCCCATCTAGTAAGGAGTGGAGGAATATTTTATTAATGGGGTACCAAGGCTTGTAGTAATAATCAAGTAACTTTCTAATATTTAGAATGGTATACCTAATGTGTGCTAGACTATGATATTTGGCTTGTAGGTAGGAGGGTTTATATGTGGTGTTTATGAAATTTTGGGAGGTAGGGAGTGTAGGTGTTAAAGTATGTTTGGAGGGGAAAGATATGGAGACATATAATGTTTGTTCATAGGAGGTAAGCAGATAAGCAATGGTAAGAGGAGGGAAGAGTGATAATAAGAGTAGTATTTGTATTTGGAGTGGGGTTGATTAAAATAGCCATTGTATTAGATTATACAGTGGATGAAGAGGTAAAGAAGTATCAGCAGGTTAGAAGATAAATTATTCAGTGTGATGATGCAAGTGGGAGGGATGGGAGGTAGGGTAATAATTGGTAATGTGTTGTGATTAATGAGGGTTGGGAGTGGTAATTAGATCATCTGCTGTATTGGTTCTGATTTGATGGGGGTGTGGTTTTAGAGAAACAAATTTAGGACCACTGGGGGTGGGTGGAAATTGGGGGCAGGGTAGGGGAGCGGAGTGAGCCCGCAGGGCGAACGGAGTGGTAGAGACCAGTGAGTGAAACAGGCAAGGAGAAACAATCAGTGGATAGCTGACTGATAGGGTAAGTTAGGTTGGAGTAGCTGAAGGATAGATGAGAAGTGTAGTGGAAGAATTCCAAGGAGGGTAAAGAGAGAATACAGCAAGATAAGAGGTGTAAGAGAGAGCTATTGTAACAGGGTGAAGACAGTAGTCACGAGAATGAGTAGTCATGAGAATGGGTTATTCTTGTGTGTAGGGATAGACAAAAAGCTGAAGACTGGACAGGGGTGCAACCTAGTAGCCAGGGACCTGAATTACACAGTACTATTGACTGAAGAGGACTAGTCAAGAGTTAGATAGGTCGCTCAGTTCAGCAAAGAAATGTTAAAAAGACAGACAGGGGCTGGATTTAACTACAGGGTATGGGGTATGGCTGCTGGCTTACCTGGCAGAGAGGCCTTTAATTACAGACTATACAGACCAAGGATACTACACTTAAACAGCCAGTGTAATAAAACACATACTTTCTTCTTTCTTTTGGTCAATAGCACAGGGAACCCTTATAGGGTGCAGAAACAGTTGCAGAGTTAATTAATTAAACTATTTGACTTCATTAATTGAGTAAAATTAAAGTAAAACTCTCCAATTACATTCTAAATTAATACCACCAGGGGCCAGGGTATCATACTTAAGAATAAATAAGGTTTCTTTATACAACAATATTTTCTTTGTTTCTACCACATTTTCACTAAGAGCAACATGTTCCAAAATTGTACCTTGAAGCCCCTCTGGGCTACCATTATGAAATTGTCTAAAATGCATAGCAAGAGGGCTTTCAAGTTTCCTATTTTTTTATATCTCTTACGTGCTCCTGCAACCTTAACCTGAAAGCCCTCTTGCTTTCACCAATATAAAACATGTCACACAGGCACTTCAAAGCATATATAATACATTCTGTATAACAGCAAAATCTTCCACTTCCCTCAAAGTATACATTATTAATTTTATCAAAAGTCCTAACCACAAACCTACAAATAATGCAATTACCACATGGGAATGTGCCCATTATGACTAATCCTCTATTCCAGGCATGGGCAAACTACGGCCCGGGGGCCACATGCGGCCCGTTAAACGTTTTGATTCGGCCCGCCAAACTTGAAAAAAATTAATAAATTAACCTTGTTAATGTTTTATTTCCCCTGCAATTCTGATGTTTCCTCACTAGATGGCGCACTCTAGATATTGGCTTTGTTGAGGTGAAGCGTAGGCCTATTACTCCACGTTTGCACTTTACCCTTTGACCCACCGCCCCTCTATGAAGATGAGCGGACCCAAGAAAAGGAAAGTGGACAGAGAATGTCGAGTGTTCAATAAGGAGTGGACAACTAAATATTTTTTCACTGAACACCGATCATCTGCTGTTTGCCTGATATGCCAAGAAACTGTGGCGGTTTTTAAAGAGTATAATATTAGCCGTCACTTTGCCACAAAGCACGCTAATTATGCTAGCAAGCTCTCAACAAAAGAGTGGGAAGCTGCTGCTGAGAAGGTGGCAGCTAATTTGAAGGCTCAGCAAAGTTTTTCACCGTCAAACTGCCATTCAAGAGTCATCTACCAAGGCCAGTTTTATGCTTTCTTTCTAAATAGCATTGGCCTGCAAACCACTGTCTGAGCGCTAGTTTTTAAAAGAATGTATGGTAGAGACAGCAGGTATTTTGTGCCCGGAGACCAAAGACAAATTTGAGAAAATCAGTTTATCACGGCGGACAGTGACTCGCCGTGTGGAACTAATAGATGAAGATATCACCAGCAGATTAAACAAAAAGGCGAAGTCATTCACTTTTTATTCTTTAGCACTGGATGAAAGCAACAATGTCAAAGACACTGCTCAGCTCCTCATTTTTATCCGAGGAATCAACGAAACTTTTGAAATAACGGAGGAGTTTTTGACAATGGAGCCTCTGAAAGGACAAACACGGGGAGAGGACTTGTTTGAACAGGTGTCTGCTGCCATCGAAAACATGAAGCTTCCCTGGAGTAAGCTTGTTAATGTCACCACAGATGGATCTCCGAATTTAACGGGAAAAAACGTTGGCCTGCTGAGGAGAATCCAGAATAAAGTGAAAGATGAAAACCCTGACCAGGATGTCATTTTCCTCCACTGCATCATCCACCAGGAATCTCTATGTAAATCGGTGTTACAGCTGAATCATGTTGTGAATCCTGTGGTGAAACTCATCAACTTCATATGCGCACGGGGACTTCAGCACCGTCAGTTCATTGCATTCCTGGAGGAAACTGATGCGGATCACCAGGACCTGCTTTATCACTCCCGTGTCCGCTAGTTGAGTTTGGGCAAAGTTTTTCAACAAGTGTGGGAGCTCAAAGAGGAGATTGGCGTGTTTTTGGAGTGGCAGGGGAAGACTGATGAATTTCCTGAGCTGAGCAACAAGAGCTGGATGTGTGACTTTGCGTTTGCTACGGACATATTTTCACACTTGAATGAGCTCAACGTGAAACTGCAGGGGAAGGAGCAGTTTGTGCATGACATGTACACAAACGTGAAAGCCTTCAAATCCAAGCTGGCTTTATTCTCCAGGCAGATTTTGAACAAGTCATTCACTCATTTTCCTAGACTAGCCACGCTGAAAGAGGCCGGAGCAAAAGTAAAGAAATACAGTGAGTCACTGGATGCACTGCACGGAGAATTCTGCCGTCGGTTTTGGATTTCGACAAAATTGTCAAGTCACTTCAATTGGTGGCCTTTCCTCTGTCACAAGACCCCGAAACAGCTCCAGAGGAGCTTCAGCTCGAACTGATCGACCTTCAGTCCGACCCTTAAAAGAGAAGTTCAGCTCTCTGAAACTAAATGACTTCTATGCTTCACTCAATGATGCAGCGTTTCCAAATCTAAAGGCGCGCAGATGATGTTGGCTTTGTTCAGCTCTACCTTCGTGTGTGAACAGACCTTCAGCATCATGAACATCAACAAAGCCAGCCACAGATCCAAGTTAACAGACCTACACCTCAGATCCATCCTGAGAATCGCCACAACAAAACTAACTCCAGACTTTGATCGCTGGCTAAAAAGGAGACCAACAACACTGCTCCCATTAAAATGTGTGTGTCTCCGTGATACGCACGTTGTTAAAATAAACAGTGCGCGCAGATCAAATATAACACTTCACAGACTGACTTGCTGCAACTGTTTCGTCCTTGCACTGGTTGTTGTTGACTTTTGGCACCGGGGAAACAAATTGAATAAAAGGAACAGGACAAGTACATCTGCATCTCCTACCGTTTTTGAAAAAAAAAGACAGTCAGGAGGAGAATGATGGTGATATCCTGAAAGATAACAGAACTTTCAGTGCTTTAAAATAAAATGGTCATTTATTTGATTTTCAGTGTTTAAAGACTCATTTCGAAGTCAGAGATTTTATTGTAATGCTTTTCTTCATTTTCATTGGAAATTAAAGCACATGTTTTCTCCATATCCCAAGATGTGTATTTTTCCCCCAATGAGGTGATGTTTTCAAAGCATGCCATCTACCTGCTCCTGTTCCGGCCCCTTTGCAAATGTTAGAACTCAATGTGGCCCACGAATCAAAAAGTTTGCCCACCCCTGCTCTATTCACTTCTTCTTTAGGAACAACTAAATTACTATTATATCATATATCATATATATCATGTCTTTAATGCTTCTACCACTATGGTAGGAGAATGTAGGGTACCTACATAACCTACCATGAAACTCTTTAAATCTGTAAAGGAAGCCTCAATAATATTTTATGATCTTTTCAACCTCTTCAGTTAACAAATCATAAGTAACCACAACGTACATTTTTTGCTGATTATTATTCCCCTTAGATTCTTACATTCTTCTATAATGCCCATACATATCTAACTCAGTTTGTTGTTTACCTTTAGACAAGGAGTAAGTCGCTATATGTTCATTATAACCTATTTCAATAACTATTCTAGCTGTTTTATCAAGTTCATAATATGCCTCCATAATATTGTTACATAACCTTTTCACCTTTAATAATTCACCATATGGCAAAGCCTTCGACAAATGTGGAGGATGGCAAATCATATCAAAACTTTCTTCTAAATATAAATCTAAAAATTTTACTTTTTTTACGTACTGTGGACCATCATACTGCAAGCCAAACCTATTACACTGCAGATCACTCAAAAAGTGTTGAATCTGTTCCTGTGCCCCCCTTACAAGCAAAACTTAAATCATCTATATATCGGTAATACTTTAAAACATATATTTTTTTACAAAATCATATTTATATAGGTACTGAGTTTCAAAAAAATCCTATCATAACATAAGCATACATGGGGGCAACAGGTGCCCCCATTGCCATACCTTGTCATTGATGGTACAGTTCACCACTGAACTCAAAAAAATTATGCCTTAAACTAAAATCAGCCAATTCAATTATATAAGATATAGGATTACTACCCATAGCATGTTCCAGTGCTTCTATTCCAAATTGATGTTTAATACTGGTATATAAACTTTTATCATCTATGGTTAACCAATATATACCATCTGTCCGTTCTAAATCCAATGTTTTGTTTAAAAAAATCAAAACTATCTTTTATATAAAAAGCCTGTTTTTTAAAAAATGGTAAAAGAAAATTATGCAAAAAATCCCCACTTTATTAAGAAACTAGTTATATGCAGAAACTGTCGGGTGGCCAGGAGGATCTCTAAGATTTTTATGAATTTTAGGGAGACAGTAGAATTTGGCCATTTCACATCCTTCCACATTAAATTTATTGTGGACATCTTCTTGTGAAAAATAGCCCAATCTCAGTCCCTTGTTCAACAATTCCTGATACTTCTTAACAGCTTCCTGATATTCCCTCATATTACTTTTCTTATAGATTTGGTCATCTTCTAAATGGTCATAGTACATTTTCATGTACTGCCTAAGGTGCAAAATCACTATCCTATTTTCTTTATCAGTGGGTTTAAAAATTAGCTCTTCTTTCTTACTTAAATTTTAAGGGCTTCCCATTCTGATTTAGTTAAATTATATTTTATTCCCTTTTTATTATTAACAGATTTCTCATAAGCAGATTCAAGTGCAAGATTAATCATTGAGGAAAACTGCTGCACACCTTCATGAACAAAAGGTGGAATAAATTGTGTTTTACATGTAATATGTGAATCTAATTTACAGTAAGCATTAATTTCATCAATATCTAAGTCAGAAAAATATGAATGAAAACTATCATTTGTTTAATCTTGCTCATCATCATATAAATCTTCCAAACCATTCAAATCTTTGCTTACCATAAAAAATGTATAAGATGTAATTTTCGAACAAGGTAAAAAATATCTTTTTTTATCATATGTAACCTCGGTACAAATGTTGATATAAACTTTAGACCACAATTCAACACTGCTAATTCATACTCATTCAATATGTATCCAGAAAGATTTATGACATATTCATCCAAAAGCACAGAATTGTAAGTAGCAATTTTATCAAAAACATGAACAGTTTCATTATTAGTTCCATTTAGTTCACTTGTACCTTTGTTGTTGCTGTTGCTGGTACTGTCCCTCAGGGACCCGTTTCCCACCAGGTTCATGGACCATTGTGGACCTTTTATGTCCATTTTCTAGAGTTTGTTTATTTTTTAGAAATGTATTTGGCATGTAAGTTGTGTCCTGTGCCAGTGGTAATGCTGGATAAGTTAAATTGTCTCTTTCCCATTCAGAAGAGGTTTCCGACCACACTCCCGGCTCCCCATATTGTCTTTTGTTCTCCTCCGGTTCCAAAAATCAGACATTCCTTTGCCACTTCTTTTTATTGGCTCTCCACAAATAGACTGAACTGTTATTATAACCCCATAAGTCTCTTAATTGTTTTTTTTAGTGTCTATCAATTGCTTCTCAAGATCGGCAAGCTTGATTTTAATTTCAGTCAGACAATGTTCTACCCGGGCAATCCCATGGAAGCTGAAAGAGACTCACATAAAGAAGAAATCTCCATTTTCAGTTCATGCTGCTTTAACCTGTCCCTTTCTACCAAAATATTAATCCACTCAATGGAACAGTGATGTGCTGCAGTAATCCATCTAGCCTGGAACCTCTTGTCATTTTCATCACTAGGGTTAAAGGGAGTAGCTGGACTTTTAAAAGCTCTAAGACCCCTTGGAGTTCTATCCAATTCCAAGTAACATTGTAGACTAAAAAGGTTAAAGTAAACAGTAATCTCTTTGGAAATAAGATGTTCTAATTTGTCATACCATTCTTGCACTTCTGCAGATAAAGGACCATTCGAACGTTGGCCAATGGAGGAAAAAGGATTATTAGTCCTCTTATTATATTCATCTTGTAAAAGTTTCACCCAGGATTTAGTTGAATCATCACCAACAGAGCCCACTACACCACATTCTAGATCTCAATCACCTCGTTCATTAGCTGGCACAGTGTATTGGTTGATTGTTCTCTGTGTAGAATCACTGAAGTCTTGCCTAAATATTCTAGGCAAGTTCAAAGAAGGGTCACTGGACATCTTAGACCCAAACAAGAAAGAACAACAAAAAACAAAAAATATGTATGTATATATATATATATATATATATATATATATATATATATATATATATACACTTAACAAAAAATGTCCAGAGCCCAAGATAGCAGAAGCAGAGCAATTTATTACACCCCTAGCACCTCGGCAAACTGCCTTCAATGGAGTTAAAAGCACTTCACAATACAAACTTTTAAAAACTTACTAAATTACACTAATTAAACAATTTAACTTCATTAATTGAATAAAATTAAAGTAAAACTCTCCAATTACATTCTAAATTAATACCGCCAGGGGTCAGGCTACCATACTTAAGAATAAATAAGGTTTCTTTATATAACAATCTTCTCTTTGCTGTTACCACATTTTCACTAAAAGTAACATGCTCCAAAATTGCACCATGAACCCCTCTGTACTACCATTATGAAACTGTTTACAATGCATAGGAAGAGGGCTTTCAGCTTTCCCATTTTTTATATCTCTTACATGCTCCTGCAACCTTAACCTGAAAGCCCTTTTGCGTTCACCAAAATAAAACACGTCACAAGTGCACTTCAAAGGAAATATAATGCATTCTGTATTACTGCAAAATCTTCCACTTCCCTGAAAGTGTATATTATTAGTTTTATCAAAAGTTCTAACCACAAATCTACAAATAATGCAGTTACCGCATAGGAATCTGCCCATTATGACTAATCCTCTATTCACTTCTTTTTAGGAACTACAAACTTACTATGTACTATCATGCCTTTAATGCTTCTACCCCTACGGTAGGATAATGTAGGGTACCTACATAACCTACCATGAAACTCTAAATCTGTAAAGGAAACCCCAATAATATTTTATGATCTTTTCAACCTGTTTAGTTAACAAATCATAAGTAACAACAACATACATTTTTTGCTGATTATTATAATTCCCCTCAGTATACATTCTTCTGCCCATATATATCTAACTCAGTTTGTTGTTTAACTTTAGACAAGGAGAAACATTCTTAAACCTTGTGGAACAGTTTTAAGTTGCAAGCATTCATTAAAATATGATATATCCATATCCAGTGTCTTGAGTTCCAATTGGAACATATTTAGGGTAAATAAAGATGTCTATGATAAGGTGGGTAAAGAACCAAAATTTGTAAATAGTACAGGAGAAAACTTTAAGAAGCCCCTGGAACATAAACGTTCTAGTACAACAGATGCTAGTACAAGGCCTTGTGGAGCTTGCAGTCAATGCCCCTTTATTTTTAAGGAAAAAATAATTACCCTAAACAACAGAATGCATAGCAGAGTTTACTTTAAAAAGGGTAATTGTAAGACTAGCAATGTGGTCTATTTACGTGTTTGTGCCACATGTTTTTACTTTTATGTAGGTAAGACCGAACGTCCCTTAAGCTGTAGAATATATGAACATGTAAACTATATCAAAAATGGGAAATAGAATAGCGCATTGTATAAACATTTTCAGACTTGTTCCAACTTTGATCATTTTTTATTTGGGATAGTGGAAATTATTAAATTGGATGGCAGGGGGAGAGACTGAAAAAATAATTTAAAGAAAAAAGAAACAGAATGGCAGCTTAGCTTAGCCGCAATGTTCCCGCCAGGCTTGAATGATGCAATTTCTATTGTTCCTATGTTACATGAAAAAGCAGATAAAATATAACAAACTACAAGGTATGTGTGTTTTTAAAAAAAAAGTTTGGTTAAATATATTGAACCTTACATGCTGCAAGAAGGTGCTTTGTGGTGATCATATCCAGGCCTTTTTAATTAATTGATGTGTGAAGGTTTTGAATTATATTTAACATTTCATTGGTGGAATTTCAATTGATGTTAGTATTTAAACTGCCTTTTTATTGCCTTCTTTGTTATTCTGATGAAGTCTCTCTTTAATGAGATGAAAGCACTCAATAACTGTGTTAATAAAAAACTTTTGTGGATTATAGCAGCTGTGGTGGTGATTAATTGGACTACATCTCTTTTATGTGCATTTTTTGCTGGTCTCTGACTTATATGTGTGACTACCTCCCCAGTGTTGCCAAATGAATGAATTGGATGAATGACACATTGGAACATGGGGTGTCTGTGATGGAATGAGGGATATCTGTTGTGGAATGAGCGTGGTCTGTGATGGAACGTCGACTCAGAGGGGAACACATTTCATGGGCATAACTCAGCCACATCATCTGCTGTTAGCCAACATGGCTGTGCCTGATCATGATCTCATAGTGGCAGTACTTCCACTGCTCTGTCCATGGATGAGCTGTCCATGCCCAGACATGGCAAGCCATGGTGTCATGGATCTGGGCATCCCCATGAAGGGAGCTCATCCAGCAGACATCAGTTATGTTCAGATAGCAGCAGTGCATCTGACCATGGGCATGGACATGACAGTGCAACTGCTGGCAGAACCAGTTCTCATGTTCATAGAGGAAAACTATGAACTGCCACCTCTACCATGCATGGCTCACACCTGTCTGACATATCAAGATGTAGAGCTAACACAGAGCTTGACTGTGCTCATGCAAACACTCACACACCAAAACCCCACAGACACATACAGAATAGTTACATGGTCCAGCTGTGCAGCTTAAAACTCATTTTGTTTCACTGGCCATTTACTGGTTTATCCAAATGTCTGTCTGCTTTTCTTTCTTACTCACACACACTCAACTGACTTTTGGTGCCAGCCTAGGCTTCCTGCCTCCCCACACAACACCCTGTGCAAATGATGATAACTGTACAATATCCCTGTTTTCTGTCTTTTGGATTCAGGCATACATAAGCTTTGAGTCTGATGCTCTGGTTACATAGCTGACTTAGTGCTTAGTATATCTGCATTTGTGGTGTATAAACTGGTAATGGTACCTTTGACTTATATTGGACTTGGAATGTTAGACAGTTGATAACATCAACATTTCCCAAGGATTCCCTGCGGGATGCACAATCGGAGATGCTGGGTGGGCAGATTGGACTGATAAGGGAGATTATTTTTCTGAGCTATGATACAGAATTGCAATTGACTAGGCATGGTAAGGCCTTGCTGTGTCTAATAATAGTAGCTGCCAAAAATGCAATTACTAGAAAATGGAAATCAAAATCTAAACCAACTATACTGGAAGTAATGAATATAGTAACAGAGATAAAACAACTGATATTGAGATGTTTAGAAAAAAGTAGGCACAAACTACACAGGAAAAATGTGAATTGAGGGAACAATACATATAAGGGAGGAATGAGGTTTAAAAGGTGGCAGGACTTAAATGAGCTATGTAATGTTTGACTGAAAAAGACTGGGTAGATTATAAGTGATTTTGTAACTGGGAGTGTATCAGTATAGTTTGTGATGTAAAACGCTTGCAACTAGGATTGTGTTGGTGTGGTTTGTTTTAATTTATATAAATGTATGATTGCCTGTGTAGTAAGTGATGGTTTAATAAAGATGTTTCTTGTTTAAAAAAGGTCGGAATTGAATAATTAATGTAATTTTCCTTAGTTTATATGATATATAATAGTATATGTGAAGTACAATGTTTGTCATGTTAATTATAGTGTGATTACTTTTATATGAATGTAAATTTGCCTATGTCAGAAGTGAAAATTCAATAAGGGTGTTTGAAAACAAATGTACCAACTTTATTGTGAATGATCTTATGAGGGTTGTGAAGTCAGAAACTGCAATGTGTATCATTACTTTCTAAATTCTCTGTTTAATGATTTTTCACTACAAACATATGGTGCTAAACTGCGGGCATGTAGTGATCATCAGTACATTTGAGAGGTATGACTATTTGAATCTTTGATGCCTAAATAATGGACACATATAAGTCAAATAAGTTTGTGCTGTCACATGTTAAGGTAATTTCTGTACAAATCTCCCACCTTTTTGCTTGCTTACAGTATCAAGTAATGAAATACAAGGATATGCCACACATTCACTTATTCTCGATAAAATTTTCAATGTACGATGACTTATTTTTTGGATTATAAACCTCCCTTTTAAAATCAATGCAGCAGATGTTTCCAGTCAATGTCTGTTGCTTTATGCTCTGCTTTACTTTAATATCTGTTATATCCCAACTCCAGCTTTAGATTACACAGAAGCAAATTATTTTCACATCAAAAACAATATATTTTTTTACAGACTACCCTTTTTTGAGCAAGCTAAAAGGAATACTGTGTTTGAAGGCAAGTCTTTATCTCACCATAACCATACCTTTCAACTATCCTTGATTTTGCACAAGATTCATGATTTCGACTTACATTTTTGCAATGTCCCTCATAACTTTTTGATGTCCTGGTAAATCACTGAGGATTACAGTTGGTAAGTAATGACAGAAATTAGCATTTCATGCTTCTTGTTCTTCAGAAAATGCATACTGATACCAAGCCCATTGTTCAATATAACTTTTGAAATTAATTTGAGTAATATGTAAAGACTGTGCCTAATTTTTGGGCCTTTAGCCCCTCATCAATCTTGGCTTTGTCCAGAATTCTTGAGCAAAGAATTTGAGAGGTATGAGCGTAACAAAAGGATGTGCAGGAATAATCATACATGGGATACCAGTGATAAAAATACCATTTGTTATTCAGATAGGCCCAATGGACACACAGTTCATTCTCAAGGATGACTTGGCAGCCATGTCTAATTTAATGTCTTGCTCAAGTTCACACAGCAGGGAAATAGGGGCTGAGAGAATCAAACTTTGTTCTACAGGAACTACATCTCACAGCCTTACTTAGCCCATTGTGCAATCTGACAGTACCATTAGCAAGATTATTTAGGTTTAAAGAGCAGGTACAAAAACTAGAACAAACAATGAAAGACAATGGCTGGACCTCATGACAAACCAGGACAACAATGAAGAACCATGTAAATGGGCCAAAACAGAGTGACTAGCTGAGCTATAGGAGGTGGTATGAAAAGATATTCTAAGGTGGTGCTGTTGTAGTCATCTGTTGTTGATATTTGACACAATATCAAGGACTTGCAGTTTTTAAACTGAGTCATTATGCACCTCATTACAGTACCTCTTTGGAGACTGGTGTGCCACACAAAAAATAATGCAGAATGAGGTGCAGATATGTGCATGCTAACGACATTTATATATTTTTCTTTGTTTATTGAGGAAGTCAGCCTGGGATAAAATCTTTTTTCAGCACAGGACTGGGGAGAAAAACGTCACATTTAACACCAGTTTTGACATATACATAAAATACATCTACACAATACCAGAAGGAATACAAAATATAGGTAACAGCTTATATACACATCACAGTTTACATAAATATATACAGTGTTGAACAATTGTTGGAAATAGAGTAGCAAAGGAAGATATAACATAGCAAAAGATACTGCAATATTACATGCGAATTCTAGCAATTAAAATAATGAAAATAAGAGGAAGCTTAACTATGAAAATATTAGAAAGGGGGGAAGTGGTTGATAATAAAATATAGTATAATATGCTAGCTGCAGAGTGATTATGAAGGCATTATTCCATTTAAGATTGAGAAGTACACTAATTTGGAAAGTGTGAATGGTTGGGGCTACTTGAACTCTTATAAGGAGTAGCAGTGTTGGAGATGAGGTGAGAGAGTGATGAAAATTTGACAGAGGGGGGACAGGGAAATAGTGGTTGAACAGGTCACCAGCATGCAAGGTAGCCAACTTGATAGGGTGAGGTGGAGGGCAGGAATAATGGCTGAAGAGAGAGAGAGACAGAGAGAAAGAGAGAGAGAGAGAAATTTTGATTTCTCATGACCAGCTAAGGTAGGGAAACTGCAAGATTAAGTCACCTGACACAATGATGTGGTTAGAATCTGTCTGCTGACATGAGGCAGAGGCTGGCTGGGAAACACGTCACATCTCATATGCCTTACCAAACAGCCAGGGAAGTTAGGTTGCTACATGGATTCATAAGAGATTATGCAACATATTAATCCTGCAAAAGAAAGATAGATAAGATACTGAATTTGCAGTTAGAATGGTTGCCATGGAAGAGAGAATTTGTTTCCAGTAGTAATGATTGTGTGGAGAACAAACAGAATGAGTGAGCAGAACTGAATGTCTAATCTCTGCCAGAAAGTAATGGAGGTAGGGGAGTAATTCATTGGTTACTAAGTTTGGTAGGGAATATCAGTCATATGCCATCAGTTGTTATTTGAGTAAAGGGGACTTGTGACATATGTCAGAGACAGAATGATGTAGTGGGTGCTGTGTTAGAGTGGAGCAGATGCTACCCATTGCTGGTATTTTTGTGCTCCATGGCTGATACGTCAATCTCATGCATGGTGAGAGAATTGGAGGGACAACCAATATCTGTACATTAGTACAATCCCTTTCTAGAGAATATTCTGCCAACCTCTTGCTCCAGCTCTAATTAACTGTATGAGTCATATATATCGACAAAACAAATATGTCAGAACTCTGTATCTTCTTACAGAAGCAATTCATGAACTATGATCCCCTGTGACTCCCTGTATGCATAGTGTAGCCTTTAAGGAAGCAGTCTGATAAAAAATATAATTATCACTTTTGTTTTCCATATATGAAGGGAGGAGTTTAGAGTGATATTGTATAAACTTTCCCTGTTTAGATGAAAAATAGATTCATCCTGTTAACTACTGTGATAATAATACTATGTTAAGAACTGATCACTGAGAACAATAATAATAAAAACAACACTATACTAAATCAAATAAAGACAGATACATTACCTCAATGTTATATGTTGATAGATAATGAAGATTAGAAAGATGAAAGAAGCAGTGAGTCATATTTGTCATGCTATTTTTCAGCAGTGATTTTTCTTCCAAAATGAAGTCATTCTTTGGGCCATTAATTTCACCTCTTTCACATGTAATAAGAACTTCATTTTTGGTTAGGAAAATTGATTTTATTTCTTTAACTTGCTGTGGTGCTATACAAAAGAATAAAATGAAAAGAAAAACATTACAATATAAATGACCCATTTTGTGATTTCTTTAAGATTTATTATATATATCTTTGCATATGTCTTACTTGTCTTTTCTACTGAACGCCAATAATGATCTGACAGTTTTCCCGTTTAGTGATTAATACCCAGTCTAATGTTTATGTTTAAATATTCACAAATGTTTCATAAAATAACTCAAATAAAACATTGTATTTATGGTTACAAGAATGGGTTAAATTCATTCAACATAACCAAGGCAAAATAGCAAAAATATACACAACCATGTCACTGATTCAATCATTCCACATTTCAGTAACCATGCTCAGCAGTATGACAGCAACAAAAATACTAATACTTTCACTGTGCAGAGAAAAAAGTGAAAAAAGAATACATATTCTCAGCTGGAATCTGATCTGTCAAGAATGTTGCAGACTTAACTTTGAAAGAACCATAGAAACTGAAACAGAGTTTAGGAAGAAACAAGCTAAGTGTCAATTTATTTCAAAGCTGTGTCAACCATGGATGGCACAGCATTTTAATATTTCTATACAAAATATAATAATAGTCATGCACATTAAAATAATAGAACTGATATACACTTGTTTTAATCCAGTTTTTAATTTAGTTGTTAAGCTGTTTCTCATCTCATTTTGTCCTTAATGAAATTATATCTATCAGCCCATAGAATTCAGAAAGGTTTACCATGATGTAGAAGCCTTATCTCACAAGGTTTCATCATTGTAGTAAATCTTTCTTCTGAGACCATTCGGCTGGAAAATGGTTTCACTGGGAAAGCTACATGCTAATGTGTTTATCTGCAGAAGATGATAATGCTAATTAACTATGTTCTCTCCCCCAGGTAAAAATTTTAATCTAGGTAAAAGTAAACAATGTCTCCTATGAGAATAGCTGTGGCATAGATAAGTACAACAGAACCATGTGTGATGTGTGTGTGTGTGTGTGTGTGTGTGTGTGTGTGTGTGTGTGTGTGTGTGTGTGTGTGTGTGTGTGCATGTGTGTCTCTGTGTGTGTGCGTGTGTGTGTGTGTGTGTGTGTGTGTGTGTGTGTGTGTGTGTGTGTGTACGCATATGTGTGCGTGTGTGTGTGTGTGTGTGTACTCTGTGTTTTTCTGCATTCATGTATCTACCTGATTAGTCACACTATAGGCAGTTGGCAGGTTGCCAGCTCTGTATCTGTCTGTGTGTTTCTGTGTGTTGTAGCATACATGCAGGTGTGTGACCCAGTATTTCTGTGATTTTGAGTGATCATGTGGGAGCTATAGATATGTGTGTGTGTGTGTGTGTGTGTGTGTGTGTGTGTGTGTGTGTGTGTGTGTGTGTGTGTGTGTGTGTGTGTTTGTATATGTGTTTGTGTTTATGTGTGTGGTGGGGTGCCCATGCTACCAAAATGCATAGACATCACTGAGAAAGCTACATGTGGAAAAGATGATAATGCTAATTAACCATGTTCTCTCCCCAAGGCAAAATTAGTGAATTAGGTCTGACATTGAAGTGTTCTATTCAAAGGCATGGTAATGATGGTAAAATGGTATTTCCCTCTGTAGATTTTCTGTATCTCTGAATCAGAGATTCAACCTGCGTTGTCCAATTTGTGCAGGTGGAGATAATCTTTCTGAATCCTAGACAATATTTTAGAAATTTAAGTGCAAAGTCATCATTTATAGTTTTCCACATGTCTCAAAACAGCCTTTCAAATGTGTATTTCATGCAGATGAACTCTTGCTATCAATCTTAAATACAAAATAAAAAACTGATTTTCACATACTAAGTTTTTCACACACAACTCTGAATGCATACATTTTGAATATGAGTTTTCTTCTGAATCCAGTAATAGCTAATGAACCTCTTCAAATGCTGAAGTCACCCTTTCTTGCTAGATGTACAGGTTCACAGGTCTGTAACTACTTCCCATACTATTGAGCTGTGAGGATCTTAAAAAGCCTAGACTTATATTCCCATGGAAGTTTTTAGCCTTTATGTATTTTGAGGCAGGGCATGCTGCCCAAAGGTGTAAACCTTGGGTCTAGATGATTGTCACTTTTGAAGTGACACCCCAATCCCATGTGCAAAATTGGGGTTGTGGATGGATGGAAGGATGAATTTTTGACATACAAATAGCCCAGGGATGGGATGAAAAAGGATATGTAGGGAGATTGACATTTCCCCAATCAATAAGGGACAGGGCTGCTAAACCATGGGTAAATTTGCACTTACCCATTCAGTCATCCAAACAGAGTAGAAGTGCTTTATGTGAAATGGAAGATAGTTCCGTAGAAGTGTTATTTTCTGTGATACATACCAATCACTCCAACATGTTCTATTTATTTTGCAAAGGAGACTGAGATCCCTTGAGTGCGTGTTTATGATATCATTGAACTTGCAAATGTGTAATACATTTAGCAGTAAGGTCTATTGAGGCTTTATACGTGAAGCAGAGGTCACCTCTCAGCATGTATGATACTAAGAAGACAGACAAAGCTTTGAGATGATGTGCATAGTTTTTATGATTTACACCCTTATTTTTTTTAGTTCAAAAGCACTGCAGCCATTTCAGTTATCAAAAATGTTTGGACAGGTACTTACGGATAAGTGCATTATACTCAATGATCGGCCTCATGAGTGCTGATTACAGTGGAAAGATTACACCCCTGGACTCTGACACAATGCCTTTGGATATAAGTTATGTAATGAAAAAGGACTTCCTTGAAAAGTAGATTTGTGGTGATCAAATGTCCAATCACTGTTGACACATGATCCCAGATCTCTAACTACTGGATTCATTTTCGGGGTGTGTTGTCAATGTGTTATTTCAAGTGGAGTCATGATTGCTGGACATATATCACATATATACATATTTCTTAGCATTTAGTTTTGGTCTATGTTCTTTGTGAGGCTGCCAGCCCGGCTACCTGGAATTCTGTAAATAATTCTATGTCATTTGTGAATATTAATATGATTTTTATTTATTTTACATTTGTTGACCGGGATAGTCCGACTGGATATATGTCCATTTTCAGCGGAGGCCCAGGGAGAAAAGCTCCAAGATAATAATACACATTAAACATTTAATGAATGCTAGTTTCAAGCAGATTACTTGTCATAAGCAATACCAGCATTTAGTACATATAGTACTAACTTATTATAAAACACTTTACAAAACATAACATTATTTTCAAAGTTATACATACATAGCACTACATTCAGGTTTAAGACACACTGAGCAGGAGTTATACAATTGAAACCTTCCTGAAATGGTGTGTAGAAAAAAGTTAGAAGCCATTGAAGGTAAGGCACCCAAGTAATAGAGAGGTCGCTATTCGGGGTTAGTGCAAGGACATAACCAATGAGTTTTGAAGTATTTCTTGAGTTAGTTTCTGAATCGAGTTAGTGAGGGTTCTAGGGTCAAGTCAGCTAGGAGTCTGTTCCATGTTTTTCCAACAGAGTTGGCAAACAGAGTCCCCAGCTGAATAGTTGGATCTGTATGTTTGAACTAGGAGTCTAGTGGATGAGTGCAGTGGCCAGGTGCTGGTGTAGGGACTGATGATATTTTTAGTGCAGGTGTATTTTCTGGTTGGTAAAGGACTTTATATGCCACTATTAGCTGGTTGAACTGCAATAGGCTAGGCAGTACAAGCCATCCTAGGTGATTTAGGTTGTGACAGTGGTGTGTCCAGTAGGCTATGCCAGTAGCAAATCTGGCAATGTGGTTATAGCAGGATGATAGTTTATTAAGATGTGTTTTGTTTAAGTTGGAGAATAGAGGTGAGGCGTAGAGAAGAGTTGATAGCAGATGGGAATGGGCAACTGCAGTTCTAGCAAGTGGGGTAAGGAAAGGTTTGATTCTGTAAAGAGAGCCAAGTTTTTTATTAATGGTTTTGATAGTTTGATTGATATGTCCATCAAACTTCAGGTTGTTATCAATTATTACACCCAGTAATTTAGTTTGGGCTTCTGGGGAGATGATAGTGCCATTGTTAGTGGTTATGCTGAAGGATGGCAGGGGGGGGTCCTGCTGTGGGGGAGAAGAGGAGCAGCTTAGTTTTGTTGGGGTTTAGAATTAGATGTTGATTGGAAAGCCATATTTCCACTGTAATGAAGGTATTTTGGGTTAATGTGAATAGAGTAACTGGTGAGGTGTCAGAACAAATCAAGGTGCAGTCATCTGCATATTGAATGCAGGTAGCATCTGGGATGACTGAATGAAGGTCGTTGATAAAGATGGAGAAAAGAAGGGGTCTTAGTATCAAGCCCTGGGGAACTCCTAATGTGATGGGTAGACGAGATGATAGCTTGTCCTGCCATAGGACTGCCTGTTATCTGCCCTGCAGGTAGGATTGAAACCATTGGAGGGCACGGTTGTTTAAGGAGAAGGCCTTCAAGCTATTTATAAGCATTTTGTGGTCAACCATGTCAAAAGCATTGCATAGATCTAGAAAGAGTGCTGAAGATGGTTTGTTATTATTGCAGTTGTGGTTAATGATGTTAGAGAAAGACAGGAGGGCAGAAGTAGTACTCTGGTGTGGCTTAAAGCCATGCTGAAAGTTGGACAATAGCTTGTTCTGTGTGAGGCAGTCCATGAGCTGTATGTGTACACACTTCTCCATGATTTTAGTTAGAGGTGACAGAATAGCTATGGGTCCAAAGTTTGACAGTTTAGTGGAACTGCCTCCTTTATGGAGAGGTATGACACAGGAGATTTTCCATATGATGGGTACAATAGCTTCAGATATAGCTCTGTTGATCAAGATTGAGATGGGGAATGCTATGGTGTCAGCAGGCTTTTGCAGATAGTCTGCTGGGAGGAGGTTGACAGCCAGGGTGGTGGGTCTTAGTTTCTTAAGTAGGGCATGAATAAGTTGAGTAGGAACAGGTTGGAAGGTGAAGTATGTTTGGGTGCTGGGTATGGCTGCATTAGGATTAGAGCCATTGGGAGACAGTTGGCTGGCTAGAGACTGAATAGTCTCTGTGAAGAAGTTCAAGTTATTAGCAATGTCTACTGGGGATTTCTGTTGGGAAGCTGAGGGGGGGGGGGTGGAGTGGCGGTTTGGCCTGGGTGGAGTAGTTTGTTTATTCCTACCCAGAACTTTTGAGGTTTGTTTTTGTGTTTTTGCAGTCAATAGCAGTAGCAGCTCTTTTTGTCTAAGGTTATGGATTTTTTGGTGTCATTCCTTAGCTGTCTGAATCTTAGTTGATCAAGTGGGGCTTTTGTTTTTCGGTAGGTGGTCCATACATTGTTTCTGAGTGAAATTTTGGGATTGGTATCTTCAGAAAGCCATGGTGCAATATTAACTTTGGTTCTAATAGAGCAGCTGGGAACATGGGAGTTAAGAACAGCAAGGAATTTGGTGTTAAAGTATGCTACTACTTCATCTAGAGGGAGACTTTTTAGTACTGACCAGTTGCATGCCTTAAGCTCATTTTGAAACTTTGTGAGAATAAAATTCTTGTTGTTTCTTAATGTTCTATAGGTGGGTTGGTAGGAGCGTTCTTCTTGAACTTGATTACATAGGTGAGATAGTGGTCACTTAGGTCATCAGGCAAAGTGCCTGATTTATAGAATTGAAGATGGGCATTGATGAATATCCAGTCTAGGGTACTTTGCTTGTTAGTGGGTTTTCCTGTCCTGGTGGGGGAGGTCATGATTTGACTAAATTCATAGAAGTTTATGTGGGTTGTGGGGGTTTCACAAGAGCAAGTGTTCCAGTCAATGCTGAAATCCCCAAGAACGAGAAGTTATGCACTTACCATAATGTTCCATGTTTGTAGTCCATCTCGCTTACATTCTTACTGGATGAGTTCAGAGCCAAACCTCAGCTCCGACTTAGCCGATACTAAAGCTTAAGAGCTTTTACTGGCTTGAGGCTATCCCCTATCCCATGGTGCACCACAGCAATTCTCCAGATCTTGTTTGCAAAAAAGTAACTAAATACATAATAGTGATTATTCTATCAATAACTATGTACATATAAACAAAAAGGATTTTGTTTTACTATCCATGGCATATGGACAGACAACTATAACAAGGTCAGACAGCAAAGTGGATAGTCCACCAGTTCATCCAGGATACAGGAAGGGGGAAGGAGGGTGGGACGCAAGAATGTAGGTGAGATACACTACAAACATGGAACATTATGGTAAATACATAACTTCTCGATGTTATGTAGTCCTATCTCGCCGTAATTCTTGCTGGATTGGACAACATCCCCAGCACCTTTTTCCCGGGTGGCTCAAGCAAAGAGACTGTTTAGCACAGTGGAGCCAAAGGATGACCTGTCCCGGGAGGCCAAATCTAATTTATAATGAGTTGCAAAAGTATGAGGTCTTGCCCATGTAGCTGCTGCCAAATAGTATCAATTGGAAATTTGGATTTGAAGGCATATGAAGCTGATACTGTTCTAGTTGAATGGCCTCTTACCTTAGCAGGTAATTGTTTCCCAGCACTTTTGTAAGCAAATGAAATGCAGTCTGAAAGCCATTTAGACAAAGTTGCTTTGGAAATGGGCAAGCCTTTGTTTTTCTCTGAGAAGGAAACAAACAATTGATCCGATTTCCTGAAATCTTTAGTCCTGTGCAGGTAATATCAGAGAATTCTATGGACATCTAGTTGATGCAGTCTGTATTCTGATTTATTACTATAATTGGGGAAGAATACTGGTAATTCAATAGTTGTGTTTAGATTATGTTCTGAGCATACCTTAGGGAGAAAGAAGGATTAGTTCTTAAAGAAACTCTGTCCTTATAAAAAATAATATATGGAGGTCAAATGGTCAGAGCTTGCAGTTCTGAAACCCTCCTAGCAGATGTTATAGCTACTAAGAACAATGTCTTCCAAGACAACAATTTCAAGTCAGATGAAGAAGCCGGTTCAAATGGTGGTGAAATCAAAGAGGTCAGAACTAAGTTTAAGTCCCAGGGCTACTGAGGTTGCCTGATTGGAGACCTGAGAAGGAGGACTCCTTTCAAAAAGGTTTTACATAAACAGTGGGACATAATAGAGTTTCCCATTTTACCAAAATGATAATTTGAGATGGCAGCCAACTGAACTCTAATGGTAGCAGCTGCAGCTCTTTCTTGAAAAATTGATGTGAGGAAGGACAGAATAGACTCTATGGGAGTTGAGTAGGGATTTATGCCTTGTTTTGACGCCCAAATGGAAAACCTTTTCCATTTGCTGGAGTATCATTTTTTGGTGGAAGGTTTGTGGGAAGAAATGAGGATGTGTTTTACAGTAGGAGAAAGGGATATACACCTGGCTATTCTTGGAACTGGAGCAGCCATGCTGTCAATTTCTGGGTTTGGATGGTAGGATGGAACTGACCTGACTGGTGAATCAGGAGGTCCAGAAATGTTTCCAGAATCCATGGTTCCTCCAAGAGATAACACCACAGGAAGAGGAACCAGACTTGGCGAGGCCAGTAAGGAGCAATGAGGATCAAGGTATTCTTCAACAGTTTTGCTTTCTGAATCACATTGGGTATGAGGGGAAAGGGTGGAAAAGCATAAAGAAATCCTGGAGGCCAATTGTGGACCAGAGCGTCCCTGGGTGACATCCCCAGATGGGGAATAAGGGCAAAGTAGTTGCTGCATTTGGTTTTCATGTATGTGGCGAACAGATCACAGCAAGGGTGGCCCCATGTGTGGAAAATCTCTTCTGTAGCTTCTGTTTTCAGGGACCACTCGTGTGGCATCAGAATTGCTCAACTCAGTTTGTTTGCTATCACATTGGAT
The DNA here is from genome assembly GCF_019279795.1 of Protopterus annectens. Classification (NCBI taxonomy): domain Eukaryota; kingdom Metazoa; phylum Chordata; order Ceratodontiformes; family Protopteridae; genus Protopterus; species Protopterus annectens. Next base: position 1,370,163,300 of record NC_056744.1, on the reverse strand, counting down.
TTCCCCGGAATGTCCGTTGCTACCAGAAAACATTGAGAGTCCATCGCCCATTTCCATACTCTTTGTGCCACTCGACAAAGTGGGTAAGACTTGGTTCCCCATTGCTTGTTTATGTACCATACTACTGACATGTTGTCTATTTGAATTGCAATTATCCCGGTGAGAAGAGAACTGTGAAGTGCTTGCAACGCATATAGCACTGCTCTCATCTCCAGAACATTTATGTGCAAGTGGTTCTCGTGATCCTGCCAGATACCTTGGACCATCATTCCCAGATAATGCCTCCCCCACCCTTTTTGGGAAGTGTCTGTGATCAAGACTGCATTTTGTTGAGGGAGAACAAAGGGACATCCTAGATAAAGCTGATCTGTATGTAACCACCATGTTAGATCCTTCTTGGAGAAATTTGTAATGAGTATTTGATGGAACTAGGGTAGATCCTGCATTGACCACTGGGCAAATAGTAGCCACTGAAGCACTCTCATGTGTAGATGGGCTAGGGGAACTAAAAGAATGGTGGACACTATAGTACCTAGAAAATGAAGAACTATCCTGGTCTGTACTTTGTCTTTGGTCGCAAGAATATGACTTGGTTGTGCAATGATTCTATCCTTTCTGGTGTCAGTTTTGCTGTCATGGTGGTTGAGTCTAGGTCTGATCCTAAGAAGACAATATGCTGTGATGGAGATAAGGTGGATTTTTTTAGATTTACTGGAATTCCTAATCTGGCGCACAAGGATAGAGTCTCATCCCTGGCTCTGATTAGTTGGTGCTTGGTGGTAGTGTTGAGGAGCCAGTCGTCTAAGTACAGAAACACCTAGAATCTCTGACGTCTCAGGTGAGCCGTGACCACCGCCATACATTTGGTGAACACTCTGGGGGCTGTAGTGAGGACAAAGGGCAGTGCTCAAAACTGAAAATGACTGGCTCCCAGCCAAAAGCGTAGGTGTCTTCTGGAGTGTCTGTCCATTTTGATATGGTATTACACGTCCTGAAGATCTACGGAGCACATCCAATTGTCTTTTCCGATAAACGTAAAAATTGACTACAGAGTGATCATTTGGAACTTTGATTTTTTTACAGACTTGTTAAGCTTGGTGAGATCTAGAATTGATCTCCAGTCCCCGGTCTTTTTTGGAACTAAAAAGAATCGTAAGTTCCGGATCCTATTTGCTCTGTGGGGACTTCTTGGATGGCTCTTTTTTGAAGCAACAAGATAACCCCTAATGTTGCACATTCTATCTGATTGGATGGTACATCTGGTAAAGACTGATTTGTATCAGGATCAGAAACAAAAGGAATGAGGTAACCTCTGGAAATTATATTTTGTACCCATCGATCTTGAGAAATTTGTAGCCAGATGCTTGGGTACAGTGAGAAACGACCCCCGATTTCCTTCAGAGATGGACAGTTGGGCAACCCTTCAGGGGTGATGAAAGGGCTGATCACAGAAAACTTCTCTATCACCCTGGTGTTGTGGACCCCCTCTGCCGCAAGAGCGGCACCCTCCATTATAACCTCCCCCTCTGCCTCTAGGGGAGGGTTGGCTGTGTGCTTGAGGGAAACCTTTTTGGGATTTATGGAACCACATTTTCCCTCCTGTTTGACCCTTGGGATAGGGTCTGGAAAGAAGGAAAAAATGATCTCCCACAGCAGATAAGGTTTTCTCTTCCTGCTCACACCTGGTCAAAGTCTCTTTTACCTGAGGTGCAAAAAGAGTTAAACCATCAAAGGGGATGTTGGTAAAGGCAGACTTGAAGGACTCCGTAAAATTGCATAGATGCATCCAGGAATGTCTCCTAAGAGATATTTCTGATGTGGCCACCCTGTTCACTCCATCAGCTGTGTAAGAAATCAGCCTCATGGAGGAGGTAGCAATAGAGGTAAGGGTAGAGAGCTGTGAAAATACCTTGTCAGCAGATCCCGAAGCTACTAAACCCTGAAGGGTATCTCCCAACTCTTTTAGGAGATCCCTTTGTAGCCTAGTAAAATGGGACAGGTAGTTCAGCGATCGTAAGGTAAAAGCTGCCAAAGAAAAAGTATGCTTTCCATACCTATCCATCATCCTAGACTCTTTATTAGGAGGATGGATATTTTGCCTCAGATAACTCCTCCTTTGTGACTGCTGCTACCACCATAGCATCTACAGGTACTCCCTTGGTTAGAAAAGTTTTGTCTTTTGGAGCAGTAATAAATTTATTAGGCCTCCTTGGGACAGGCCCCACTGTGTCCGGAGAGGTCCAAGCTTTCAGAGATATGTATGTAGCTAAATGTTTTTCACTAGTTTGTTTAATTGTACCACTGCAATTAATGTTTTTTTTTTTTTTTGATGTAGAGCTTTTCTCCCCAGGCCTCCGCTGAAAATGGACATATATCCAGTTGGACTAGCCCAGTCAACAAATGTAAAATAAATAAAATAAAGTTGGTCATACAGAAGGTGGAAGGTCAGAAACCAAAAGCCTCAAGGTACACTGATTAATCCTCAGTAGGGTTAGAGGTCTTTCAATCACCCCTCTGTCTTAGGATTTGTAGGATGTCCACAAAAGAGACATCCTCAGAGGGGGATCTTAGGAACCCTTCTGACTCATCCAAATCAGTGACAGACTCAGGTGAGTCAATATGCTTCCTCTTACAAACTCTATTCCTAGGGACTTCGCCAGTGGGGTAATCTGGGGAGGTTTCAGTAGAGGGAACACCTTCTATGGGAGCTCCTTGGGGCTCTGGTTCCCTATGCTTAGGGGCAAGCGGGGGAGAAGAGACTGCTATCAGCTGCTGTAGGGACATTGGGTCCAATGGCAGGGCTTTAGTACTTGACAAAGCTCTCTCTATCACCTCGAAAGCCTTACCACCCCGCTCCAAAGAAGACTTCCACTCTGAGGAAGAGGAAGGTCAATTCCAAACTGGAGGAGCAGGCTCCAAAGGGGAAGTGGGAGCCAAGCTCATGCGAGCCGAAGCACCGAGAGGCAGGGTTGGATCAGAAGAAAAACCTGGGTGATTATCCCTTCTGGAGTCGACCGGACAGCGTCGGCTCCCAGACCCCTTGGCTCCAGACTGAACTGATTAAGTTAGAGTTATCAGTTCTGAGGAAGAGTTCCCGGAATTGAGGGTTCCAGTACAATATGACACGAAACATTAGACTCCAAAAGCGAGGCAGTCGGAGGAGGAACAGTAGGCTGAGGATGACAGGGATCTGAAACCTTTGGGTCTGGAGAAGCTAAAATTTTACCAGTGCTGGGTTACAGAGCAGCTTCTTCACCATGCACTCTACATCCTCATCAGATAGTGTCCTGGAGGAATGGGTGGAGATAGATGGAGATCTCCTCCTTTCCAAAATAGGAGATCTTAATGTTGGTGAAACTGTTTCCATGATTGGTGAATGTCTCGACAAAGATGACTGTCTCAGAGCCGATGAAACAGATGGCATGAGACCAAAGGAGCAGAATCAGAGCCAGAACTCTTTGGCTCCGTCACTTTTGATTTTTTTATTGGTTCCAAAGCAGGAGCCGATGGAGATTTCCTTTTTTGATTTTTAGAGACCGTCTGACCTTCTTCCAGCTGTTCTTGGAAGGAACTTCTCATCAGACCCCTATCAATTAGCTTCCTTTTACATTCATTAAGAACCCTGGTGCTGAAAGCATGACAAAAGGTACAGGGTTCTTGCCAATGAGGCTCCCCAAGACAATACACACAACTGGTGTGACTGTCGGTCAACGACATTTTCTGAGAACACTTATCACACTTTTTAAAGCCAGAAGGGTGGTGTTCTCTGTGTTCTCTATCTTTATCCTTTGACATGAAAAGGAAAAACAGAAACAAATATGACAATACTACTACAACTATAAAGACATATCATTTATTTATTTATTTATTTTTCTATGACGAAGGCCCTCTAATTTAAATGGGCAACTACAGCCCTCTAACTTAAATGGGCCATGCAATCCTTAAAGAAAGGGACAAGGGATGCTAACACTCATGCAATCACTCTAGATAATAAAGGTAAAACTATTACTAAGAAAGAATAAGAAATATAGGAAAAATATCAAAACTTTTGAACTTAGCCAACGGACCTGTAAAAAAGATAACATCGAAACTTTTGTGGCAAACTAGATCTGGGGAATTGCCGTGGTGCACCATGGGATAGGGGATAGCCTTGATCCAGTAAAAGCTTTTGTGCTTTAGTATCGGCCAAATCAAAGCTGAGGTTCGGCTCTGAACCCATCCACCAAGAATTATGGAGAGATAGAACTACATAACATCAGTTGTCTCTTGGGGGGATAGATACTGCATAACCAATATAAGAAGTCTTCTATCTAAAGTTTCTGTGTTCCTCCCTTGGGGAATGTAGAGACAGACAAAGTTTATATTTTTGTTTTTATTCATTTGTAGTTTTGAAATAAGAATCTCAGCATTATTGAACTGGGATGGCTGTTGGGTGTCTATGCTGACAGATAGGGTAGACTTGTAAAGTATGGCTACCCCACCGCCCTTTCTTGTGGTACGGTCTAGTTGAAACATATTATACCCTGGTGGCAGAATCTCATGATCCTTGGTGGCAGGCTTTAGCCACATTTCTGTTAGGCATAACATATCTGGGGAATGAACAGCTAAGAGGGCATGCAGATGCTGAGTTTTGTTATTTCTGCTGCTAATGTTTAGATGGAAGGCCAACAGTGAATTAGGAGGTCTATTTGTTGGAGCTATGTTGGTAGGGGATATAGTAGGGGGATTAGGGTCAACAGGTGGGAATGGACTAGGGTTTGGGGTGGATGTCACCATCCTTTGTGAGGTAGTGGTGTATCCACGGCCGGCCTTAGGCATAGGCGAACTAGGCGCCCGCCTAGGGCGCTGTAAATGTCAGCCTCTTAAAGGGCGCAGTTTTTATTTATTTTAATTAATAAGTTTGCGCTCTTCTCAGCGATCTGCCCTGCTGAAGTGTAACCGGAAGCCAGAACTCTGGGGGAGGGGAGTGAGCGCCCTCTCACTTAACAGCTGCAGGTTGGCCAGGACAGTTAAAAAAAAAAAAAGTTACTTCGCATTTAATGCCTCGTTTTTTTTCATATATACTGACTTGTGAAATCCTTTGTTTTTCTGGTGTAGCCCACCCCCACTTATTACATCACATCTTCCCTACGTATACATAAGTCCCCTAGAACCAAGGGCGCCATAATTTACACTGATACGATTTGTTGGGGTTTGGAAATTAGAATATTGTAAAACAGGATAGATCAAACTTAAAATACAGTTTAAAGCTGTTCTGAATTGCTCTGCCTTTTCTCCGCTCCACAGTTGACTATAGCATTTTTGGGCTGGGCCGGTAGTTCCATTTCCCTTCCGTCATTGCGGGGAGACTGTATCTTGTTTCTATTTGGGGCTGTTCCTTTTTCTCGTGAGTCCACAATTTTACTGTTTTTTCTTTCCTTGTTTCTTTCACTGGGGCGTGAGGTAACTGCTGCAAAAAGCAACTGAACTCCTGTTGTGTGGCATACTGTAGACAGAAATTACCAAGTGCAAAAAAAAGTTTTGTAAGAGCAGCTACCGCTCAAGTTGTTATATTTGCTTTAACGAGTGACTTGGGCATTAATTCTGTAGAACGGGTGGGTACGACGCGGGCTGCTGCACTTTTATCTGGGTAAGAACAGTATGTTACACCTTTTCTTAACATATGTCTAATTTTTATTTACTTTTTGTCAGTCTTATATTTTACTGATTACTTGATGTTAACCAGTGGCTCCCAATAATGACAGAGGACGGCCTTAATGTTTGTATGGTTGAAATAGGGGGTTAAAACTGGGGGTTGACGCCGACCTTAATAAGCAGTAGAAATGTTCATGTATGTACTCTTTTGGTGTTGTTTATAGTAACAGCAGAACTTTTGAAATCAAAATTCAGACTATTCTTGCTATTGAAATGCCTTGCAGGTTGTAGTCAGGACCACATTCTGGACTATTGTTTGGGTACCATTATAGTCAGTGAGGCAGGTAGGAATGGTTGTAAGAAACAGGTAAGGAGCCTGGCTTGATTATGTGGTATGTTGCTAGTGTTGGTGTATGTTGTGCAGTAATTGGTACCACATTAATTGCATTTCCTTATTAAAATGATTGTTGGGCACTGATTTGACTAGATTTGCCCTTAAGTGTCTGAATGCTTTAATACTTGCTTACTGCTTTTATGCTGTCAGTAGTTTTTGTCATTGGTACTGTCATATAGGTAGTGTTTGTTTCTGTTAATGTTTTGATATTACCCATTCCCAGTACTTGCTGCTACTGAATGGGGAGATGAGAATATTGACAACTCTGATTGCATTTAAAAATGCAGCTGCGGTTACCTATGTGGCTGGAGTATGTTTTCCACTTTTAACATTAAAACACATTTAATGCATTCCTAAATTATTGGATTACAAAACTGTAAGTTCACAGTAATAGTTATTAAATGTGGTTTGCCACAAATGCCCCCTGTCATTAAGCAGTGCATTCCAGAGGCAGGCTTCTTGGGCTACATTCTACAGTGTATTGTTGCTTTGAATTATGGAAGTGTGGCAAATTGATGGATTTGCTAATCACTTATGTTTATTTATTTCACATTTGTTAATTGGGTTTGTCCAACTGAGTTTGCAAACCCATTGCATTTGCTAATAAAACAATATGCACACAGTATTATAACACTGATCAACAAATGACATTGTAATAATTGGCTTACAATTTGTTCCTTCAGCCTTGATGCTTGGAACCCAGGCACTACATTTGTATTTTAACTTATTTGTAGGAATCTATGTGACTGTGATGTTAGTTAGTCATTTTTTGGGGGGGGTGTAGACACCTGAGTCATCCAGTACAAAATGTCTTCAGTTGTATTGCCGTTTTCTCTTCAGGCAGCCAGAACCAGTAATTCTTTACAGTGGGATGCATGCCATTGTACTAATAGTGTCACAGCATTTTAGCATAGTGGTGTGGTTCTATACAAAGAAAATAGAGAAAGGGAATAATCTTGTACTTTTCAAACATTATCTGAATGTATGGGTAGCTGCAAAATGACCCTGGTTTAGCAGTCTTGTTCTTGGCTGTGGCAAAATGTAAATATTCTGCTCATTTTGATTTTTATTTTATTTTAAATTTGACTGTGATAGTCCGACTGGATACATATCCATTTTCAGCAGAGGCCCCGGAGAAAAGCTCCAAACTTAAAGACAAGCAAGTTACAGTATATGCACAAACATGGTATTAATGTACAAGTTAATCTCACATTTCAAGCGTATGAATACAGTTTATATACAGAAGTGTATATAAATATGTTGGTCTCTTATCAAACCTATAGTTGTAGCTTGTATGCAGAGTATCTGCAAAGATATTAGTTTCTCTTTTCAAACCTTGCTGTAAGAGGGTAGTTGCTATAAATAAAATTGCAGGATTATGGAAGTGGATGAGGCTTTACTCAGGGTTAGAGCAAGGACATAACTAGTGAGTTTTAAAATACTGTTTAGATTTTTTTCAGCTGATTAAGGGAGGGGATCACAGTAAGGTCAGATGGGAGCGAATTCCTGGTTTTGCCTACTGAATTAGGGTAAGTAAGAGTAACTGGTGATTAACAATGTCAAAGGCCTTGGAAAGATGGAGAAATAGATTGTTACGATTGGAATTTATGACATTTAGAAAAGGAGAGGATGGCTGAGGTGTTACTGTGCTGTGGTCTAAATCCATGCTGAAAGTTGGCCAGAAGATTATTTTGAATAAATTAGTGTAAGAGTTTATGGATACACTTTTCCATAATTTTAGCCAGAGGGAAAGGATAGCTATTGGTCTATAGTTTTTTCAGTTCAATGAAGCTGCCACCTTTATGGATGGGTATGCCATGGGACATTTTCTGGATAGAGGCTTCAGTTATTCTGTTTATCATGTTTTACAACTTGGGTATACTACATTAAAATGTTTTGTTGTGAAAGGTTCAAAACAGTGATTTGAAATGTTTTACAGTCACATTTGTTACCACTTCTATGTTTAGTTGGGTGATTGTCGGAGTCACACCATCTCCCTGCAATGACAATACCTTATGGTTCAACAAACTCTGTAATGGTTCCTGTTTGTCTTGCTCTGTCAGTTTTCTTCAAACAAGTATAGGGATAATTCTAATTGCAAAGTCTTTCTTGATGGTCTTGTTTTAGGGGAGGCTTAGTTGACGGACTTTTCTCTACTTTAAATCTAAGTACTAACTGCAAGGACACTGCATGTGAGGAGAGTACAGTGTTATCTCAATCTTTTGAAATGACAGTTCATAGCCTCTAAAACATGTTCCTTATCCTCACTAGCCCTCTTTAAGAGGAACCTGGACAACTGGATGGGAGACTGAAAATATGCCCGTGGGATCCCACCTCTGTCCCTGCTGCTGGACAGGGAAAACAGGTGCTGACTTTGTGTGTGCATGGGTGAAATTCTTGTCTAGGCTTTAGGGCCTCCGTGCCAGTAGCCTAGTGACCCATCTGTGGGTGTGGCTCAAATAGGGGTGTTCTTTGAGTTCAGTGTGGGTGGGGCTTAAGGGGCGCCAGAGCAGTACTTCGCCTAGGGCGCCGTTTCAGCTAAGGCCGGCCCTGGGTGTATCCTGAGTATGAGTTTTAAGATTTTGAATAAAGTTTTGTAATAGTGTTTAGTTTTAGGACTAATGTAACTAGGTCTAGTAAGATGGTAGTATTTAGGGGTTAAGGAGGTAAGCATGAGGGGAGTGAGTAAGGGTGCATTATTATCTGTTGTAGATGGGATGGATGTTTGGAATTTAGGGTAGTGGAAACCTGGGTTACTCTGATATTCGTAGGTGGTAAGGAGATATGGGATGAGTAACAGTGGTAGTAGTAGAGTTAATAAGAGTATTTTGGGTGATAGCATAGCTACTGAATGAGGTTTGAAACTTAGGCAAAAGGAATAGTAGAGTTAGAGGACAGGTGGTATCTGGTTGAGGGTGGTGCTGTTGAGTGACAAGTTGTTACCGATTGGTTTAAAAAAGGTGGGTGTTGTCTAGTACTAATAAATGTAGCACCACCAAGGGCGGGAGGAATTTGGGGGCAGGGTGGTGTGTGAAGCAATCCCGAGCAAAGCGAGGGCAAGCAGAGCAGGGATAAACTAATGCCTATACTAAGTTGTAGCAGTTTAACCTGTTTGAGGAAAGAGGGGGTGGGGGAAAAGAGAAGGCAGTAGGAGTGGTTAGAGGGAGACCTTGATTGACTCAAGACAACACATCAGAGGTCATTTTAATGTAAGGGCCTAAAACCTGCACTCAGCACTTTACAGTTACTTATGTTTAGCAGGAAAGACAGACCAACAGTATACAATTTTGATTTTTACAAGGGTTACTTGTTCAAATGTCAGACAAATAATTAAATCTTTCAAACAGGAATCTATGTCTGAGTGTAGAAAGCCAGAAAGGTACAAGATATACCTGTAAAATTGTCTTTCAAATGTAAGAAAACTATATGTTATGTGGATATGAAACTACTGGTGCAGAAGTGTGTGTTGGGCTGTATGTTATGTACTGAGCTTCAAGAATGTAACCACAGTGTACCCTACTGGAAAAGAACAGAAATGTATATAAACTATATGCCTATGCAAATGTATGTTTTGATGGTAAAAGCTGGAACATACAGATTTAACCCTCAAGAAAATAAGCTGAAATTGTTTACGAGATTGTTTACAATTGTGTTATCTCAGTTTCAGCTCAGCAAGAAGGCAGGATGTCTAGAGCTAAAGTTTTCTATTGTCTTGAAACAGAAATAATTACTGGGTTTAAAATGTAAAAGTGCTCAACTGTTTTAAGACTTCCAGTTCTAGGCAAACATCTGAGAGATATGTATTTTTGACATAGAGGTGCTAAATTCCAAGTTTCTGTTAGCCTGGGAACTTAAGACAGGTGACAAAGAATGATGTCATCCCAAACTGACCCAGCAGTAAAATGTGGCATTAATTTAAGAACTTTCTCAAAGAAAAAGTTTGTGCATTTTGTATCTTGTCTTTGGACCTGAAAACATCCATTCAGCACTTCCCATCTGCATTTGCCTTGCTCGTAACTAAGTTATTTAGAACATAGTTTCTTTTGAGATAGTTAGGAAGATAGTGAAGATTAGCTTAGATGCTTTCTGTATTTATTTGAGACTGTCCTGAAATGTTGTTTTAGAATATTTCCAGTGATTCTGAACTCTGTTGTCACTGTGTTGAGTTATTGAGTATTGTCTTGTGCTTTTATTATTTATTATTAAATATATTTAAACCTTTTAATTGTGTCTGGATTGTTTAAAGATATTTAAGGTCTTAGGGTACTTGCATATGTATTTGGTTACAATGTATAGGCCACTCCAATACCCTTAAAAATCTTGGACACACTTACCATTTGGATAATAGTAACATCACACAGTAGGATTAGTCACCCTTTTGTAAGGGCCTTATAGTAGCTGATAAATAAGGGTAGTTAGTGGCAGTGATAACTACCTTACAATCTGAGCAGAAGGGGGCATAGCTAGTAAACCTGTGCCAGCCTTCATGTTTGTATATAAATCAAATCTCAAAGTGTGTGTTTGTGTGTGTGTGTGTGTGTGTGTGTGTGTGTGTGTGTGTGTGTGTGTGTGTGTGTGTGTGTGTGTGTGTGTGTGTGTGTGCATGTGTGGGTCAGTTACTTGGGCCAGGACCTCAAGTACTGGTTTGACAGAGAGGATGCTGGAGGTTCTGGCTTGACCACTCGGCTGAGATTTTAACCCTAAAGCTATGCCAGTGGGAGTCTTATTGAGGATCTGGAGAAAGAGGGAGAAACCCGCTCTCAGACTGACTGTGATCTCTGTGTGCTCTTAAGGGAAATTATACTTTACTGTGTGTGTACTTGTCATCCTCCCAATGTGCAAGTCCCTCACTGTTGCTAGTGGTGACAATTGAGGCTCCTTGATTACTGGGCCAGTGCAGGGGCATCACATATTAATTGTTTTGCAGTGGTGGGATACCCATATCACATATTAATTGGTTGACGGTGGTGAGACAGCCACCTCATATTTTAATAGGCTTGTAGTGGTGTGAATATTGAATTCCTGTAGCTTGTGTACAGTGGTCACTGAAGGTGTTTGTACTCTTAATAAGCCACACAGTAAACATTCAGAGTGCAAATCACAATTGTTTTATTTTTTTTTTTGTTAGCTTAGTTAGTCAGGGAGAGCAAGTAAGCATGTCAGGTGAGGAGTATAGCAAGCTGACAAGGAGCCATTTGGCTGAAATGTGCCAGGCTAAAGGATTGGTGCATGCCAACCTGACTAAAGCAGACATGTTTGCAGCTTTAGTCACAGCTGCATCACAGAAAAGGAACCAGGAGGACAATCAGACTGGCCGTGGAGATGTACAACTCTCAGAAAATGGACAGCTCAACCTTTCTACAGAGGACTTAAAAATCTGTCTGCAGTTAAAGAGATGAGTTGGAGGTCAAGCATTTGGAAATAGGAGCAGCAGAGAGACTGAGACATCTGGAGGCTGAGGAAAATGAGAGGCAGAGGCAACATTAAAAGGAGATGCTGCTTTTCTTCAGAGTCATGGAGGTAATGGGGAAGGGAGTAACCGAACCCCAGAAGCAACAAAGGTCAGAAAATTTCTTACATAATTTACAAAGGGGGCTAATTTTGATAGTTTTATTCATATGTTTAAGAGAGTATGTAAACAGTATAATGTTGATCAAGGGCTCTGTTTACGGTTCCTGACCACCTTACTCCATGGTAAAGCTTTAATTGTTCTTTCCAAATTATCTGATGGTGATTGTTTAAATTATAATGTTGTAAAAAAAAACTGTTTCCTAGAATGTTTTAAGTTAACACCTGAAGCTTATAGGAAAAAGTTTTGCGAGTATAAGCGCAATGCAGATGAAAGTGTGTGTGTGAATATGTTGCTAAACTAAGCACTTATTTTCATAGGTGGGTGAGTGGATATGAGGTCACCACTTTTGAAGAGATGGCAGACCTTTTGGTGAGTGAACAAGCCCTCAGCACTTTGCCTTAGGACATGAGAATCTGATTAGCTGATAGACAACCCACTACAGCAGATGTGTTGGGAAGAAGGGACACCTACAGCTAGTAAGCAGGGCATCACTGCACAGGAAAGGGACACCCAGTGCTGCTCATGGGTCTAAGGGAACCCATGGTGGGCAGCCCAGACTGTCCAACAGTCTGCTAGTAGCAGGGAAGCCACCAGCCCAGGTACACATCCAGGACCAAGAGTTAAATGTTTGAAATGCAACCAGTGGGGCCATGTAGCATACAGATGTCCACGGAGACAAGGTGGTGGACAAAAGGTGGGAGAGCCAGTAAGTGGGAATGACAAAATGCCAGCAGTAAGTTGTCTTGAGACAACAAGGATACCAAACTACCACAAGAGGTTATATCCTATCTTAGTGAATGGGAAAGAGGCCATAGCTAAGAGAGACACATCCTTTGACCTAACCATTCTGAAGCCTGCAATGGTTAGAGAGGAGCCCTACTTGCTTGGGCAGTCTACTCCAGTCAGGGGTTTAGGAGGGACCCCATTCCAAATATCTTTGGCTAGGGTTCACCTTTTCTGGGAGGGTGGAAAAGGAAGCCAGCAAGTAGGTGTTTTTGAGGATATCCCTCTGCAGGTGTCCTGAAAGGGAATGATTTTGATATTGCAGTACTATGTGTGCATGCACTTACATGCAGTCAGGGTTGGAGACAAGTATATGGGTCTAGTAGCCTGGGGGAGACCCAGACAGACCGCACACTTGCAGCAAGGACAGGTGTGGTGGTTACTTCAGGGAGGGAGCTACCCAGTAGCAGTGAGACTAAAGGTGAGCCACAGCTGCTTGTGAGTACTGATGTTCCTTGAACAGATTGACTGCAAGGGCAGAGGTGAGTGGTAGTACCCAGGCTGACAGTGAGGCACTGCTGTCAAAGGATACCAGACTTCCTGTGGAAGGGGAGCTCGGAAGGGTTACAAAGAGAGAGTTGAGACAGGCTCAGCTCTCAGACCCTACATTACAATGCCTGAGGGAGGTAGCTAGTGAGGCACCTGATTCTCAAGGGAAGGGGGAATCTGTATACTGGGACAAAGGGTTACTGTATAGAGAGTGGACACCTGAAGGAGGGATAGAGGATGAGAGAATACAGCAGTTGGTAGTGCCCAGAGCCTACTGTCTGGCACTTCTAGCTATAGCCCATCATATTCCTTTTGCAGGTTATGTGGGCATAAAACATACAAAGAGACATATTATGCAAAACTAATATGGCCTGGGATTTCCAGAGATGTAACAGGGCACTGCAGGACCTGTGAGCAGTGCTAAAAGGTAGGCAAGGCAGGAGACAAGGTGAGAGCTCCTTTGATGCATTTGCCTGTGATTGAGGAGCCATTTCAGAGAGTAGCTATGGATACTCTGGGGCCTCTGAGTACCCCAAGTCCCACAGGGAAAAGTATTAGTAGTGGTAGTAGATTATGCTACCAGATACCCTGAGGCAATAGCTCTGTCCTACATTGAGGCAGGAAAGGTGGAAAATGCTTTGATAGAGATTTTCAGCAGGGTAGATTTTCCAAATGAAATACTGACTGACAGAGGTGCCAATTTCATGCCAGACCTGCTGGCTTGTCTGTGGAAGTACTGTGGGGTTAAACACCTAAAGACCACCCCCTACCATCCTCAGACTAATGGTCTTGTTGAAAGGTTAAACTCTACACTCAAGTCCATGCTACAGGCATTTGCAGACCAGTCAAAGAGGGAGTGGGACAAATATCTGCCCCACCTATTGTTTGCTTACAGAGAGGTGGCCCAGGAATCCACAGGTTTTTCACCCTTTGAGTTGTTGTATGGGCATAGGGTGAGGGAACCTCTAGATTTGATTCTAGATGAGTGGGAGGGTGATTGTGAATCCCACAAGGAGTCTGCTGTGGCATATGTCCTAAACCTCAGGACAAGCTCAGGGAACTCATGGGTTTGGCCCATGGGAACCTGGCAGAAGCCTAAAAGCAGAAAAATGTCTGGTATGACAGGAATGTTTGAGCTAGAGAGTATGCTTTAGGGCAGCAGGTAATCCCTCCCTCCAAGAACTCCACTAACAACCACAGGCCTCTTTCCTTTCAGAAGAAGAATGGCTTACTAAATCTCAACTTATACTAAACCCCAACAAAGCAAACTTCTTATATTCCACCCTACTAACCACTCCACATATATACCCACTTTTTCTATCAACTCTAACAATAAGACAACTATCTCTTCAAGTACTTACACCAAACCGCTCTCTACTCCTATAAAATTGCTAAACTCTGGTACACCCTTCCTCAACCTATTACAAAAAAATCCAACATTCAGGATTTTAGACTCCTCCTGAAGGAACATCTGGCAAAACACTGGCTCTGCTCCTGCCTTACTCCAGGGCAGACTACCTACTACTCCCTTACTATGATCCTAAATCAGCTTTTTCTCACAGCTACAGTCATTTACTGCTGTATACTAAATTAGTCTCAGTAATCAGTTCCATCTAGTAAAATAAGCACATATACTGACTGACAGATAATAGTTAAGGAAAATTCTTTTACCCTCCCTTGTCTAACTCTATTCACACTGTTCTCATGATTCAGTCATGAGGTTTAACTTTCATCAATGGCAGGGCCAACTTTGTTTATTTTGTAATGATTGTTGTGTACTTAACATTTCATGTTGCTTTTTGCTTTTGTAGCTCTGTACAATGCTAATCAAATTAATGTGTGCTCCATTTGATTGTTAAATTCTGTCTTGTATATGGAGCTTTTCTCCCCGGGCCTCTGCTGAAAAAGGGCCTCTGGCCCAGTCGGACATCTCCCAGTAAACAAATGAAATAAATAAAAATAAATAAACTCCCAGGAGTTGAAATTGACTGTTATATGAAATATGACATTCACATTTCACTCCCCATAAAGAAACTCCATAAAAAGCCAGTGGCACTATATAGAAATAAACAATTCCTCACTAACACCACTAGGACGAAAATAGCACAAACACATCACATCTCTACACTTCTTTATGCCTCCCCCATACTCAACAATCTTAGAAAAACAGACTTATCTAAACTTGAGACCTGCTACAATAAAATTGCAAGGTTTGCCAACAATAGTCCACAGCAAACACACCACTGCTTACCCTTTAAACAACTCAACTGGCTTGAACTTCCCCATCTTATCATTTATAACCAGCTTATACTAACACATAAGATTCTCTACTACCTTGATAAAACCTATGCATTACAAAACCTAATATATCCTTACTCCAGCTCTAGAGTTCTATGCTCTAACAATAAACCTCTACTTCAAGTCACTAAAGCCAACAACTCTGCAGGAGCCTCTCTATATTCAAACCTTATAGCCAAAAAATGGAACACTCTGCCCACTAATATTTCAGCCACAATATCTCTAGCCCAGCTTATGAAGGCTCTAAAAACATACCTCCAAACTAACTGGTTATGTAACTGTAACTCCCCAGGCTAGTCTAACTCCAACTTCTACTAACAACCTTCCCCTCAAATAATGGTCAGATGAAGACAGCCTAGCTATGTCTGATGTAAAGTTCTTGATTCTGTTGACATCCTAGTTTTATTTATTGTATTCTATATAAGCATCCATTTGAAGAAAGGGTTCCTCCTGTTGTCATACTAGTTTTATTTGACGTAATCTGTATAAAGTTAAATTTCTGTAACTGTGTATATGGACACTATTATACATGTTAAATGTGGAGATTTTCTCCCCAGGGCCTATGCTGAAAAAGGACTTGTGTCCAGTCTGACTTTCCTGGTAACCAAATGTAAAATAAATAAATAAATGGTTCTCATTCCTATCAGACAAACAAGCTGCAGGCAGCTTGGGAGGGACCCTACAAGGTGGTAAGGACAGCCCTTGATGTTAACTACATGGTAGAAATGCTAGACAGGAGGCAAGGGCACAAATTCTACCATGTTAACATGATGAAACCTTACCATGATAGAGAGGCCCTTGTGCTGAGTATTTACAGTGGATGTCAAGAGGAGTTTGAGGTGAATGATTTTCTCAGTGAGGCTTGAACTGACACCTCAGTGGAAGGGATAGTAATGTCCCAACAGCTATCCCCTACCCAGGATTGAGAAATCTGAGCAGTGGTACTGGTGTTTGGGGACGTTCACTGGGAAACCAGGGTGCACCCACCTGGTGCAGCACCATGTGGATACAGGAACCCAAAGGTCTATTAAGCAGGTCCCTTATAGGGTGCCTGAAAGAGTCAAACAGACTCTGAGGGAGGAGCTACAGGAAATGTTGGAACTAGGGGTAATTCAGGAGTCCAGCAGTCCATGGGCCTTCCCAGTGGTGCTGGTACCAAAAAAGGATGGCAGCACCAGGTTCTGCGTGGACTACAGGAAATTACATAATCACACAGAGTCAGATGCTTACCCCACACCTCGGACAGATGATGCCCTAGAGCAGCTGGGTCGGGCTAAGTATCTTACTACCACTGATGTTACCAATAGTTACTGGCAGGTGCCCTTTGCTCCCAGTGCTAGAGAGCGGTCAGCCTTTGTGACTCCTTTTGGCTTGCATGAGTTCATGAAGATGCCCTTTGGCATGAAAAATGCACCAGGAACTTTCCAGAGACTGGTAGATCATATCCTAGCAGTAGCAGGACATTTTACCCTTCTTTACCTAGATGATATTGCCATCTACAGCCATTACTGGCAAGAGCACCTTTAGAATGTCAGGGATGTGCTGGGCAGACTACAGAGGCCAGGGCTGACAATTAAGCCCAGCAAATGTCAAGTGGGGATGGCAGAGGTCTCCAACCTGGGACACAGAGTGGGGAATGGTAAGATCAGGCCAGAACCTGCCAAAGTGGAAGCCATTCAGACACAGCCTGCACCTGTTACCAAAAAGCAGGTGAGGGCATTTTTAGTGACAGCAGGGTAATACAGAAAGTTTGTCCCCAGTTATAGTACCATAGCTGCTCCCCTGACAGACCTGACAAGGAAAACAGGTCAGATAAGGTAGAGTGGACCCCAGAATGTCAGCAGGCATTCCATAAGCTTAAAGGAGCTTTGGGAGGACCCCCTGTGTTAGCCAGTCCAGATTACAGCAAAGCATTTGTTGTGCAGGTGTATGCTTCAAACCATGGGGTGGGGGCTGTACTTAGCCAGATTTCATCAGAGGGAGAAGAGCACCCAATGTTTTATCTCAGTCGTAGGCTCCAACCCAGGGAAGAATGCTATGTAGTTGTAGAAAAGGAATGTCTAGCCATAGTGTGAGCACTGCAGAAACTTCAGCCTTATCTGTATGGAAGAAAATTCACTGTAGTTACAGATCACAATCCCTTAACATGGCTATATTGAGCCAGCCAGCAAAATGCCTTATAGCTGTGCCAGTGGGGAGTCTTATTGTGGATCTGGAGAAAGAGGACAAAACCATTCCCACACTGACTGTGGTCTATGTGTACTCTTAAGGGAAATTGCACTTTATTGTGTGTGTACTTGTAATTCTCCCAGTGTGTACATCCTCCAATGTTGCCAGTGGTGAGGATTGAGGCTCCTTGATTACTGGGCCAGCAAAGGGGCATCGCAACAAGAAGTGAGTGTTAGGCCTTTTTCATTTCACTTTAGCAAAAATGGAGAGGAAATTACCTGAAGACACAATCATCAAGCAAGAGTAAGTTTACAACCAAAGCCATTACCGTATAAAAATCAAATCCAACAAAAAATAAATCAAACAGGTTGAAACTCACCTCAACTATGCACAATCTGGGGAATGTCAGGTAGGTACTGCTACTTAGGCAGTGAATTAGAACATCTACTGTTACTGGTAAGTAGGACTTATGCAACAGTACCTCAGTGGCATTTTGGGTAGATTTCCAAAGTTTACCCTACCTGAGAGGTAGAAGAATAAGGATTCAGGACCCTGTAGACATGGTCTTAGCAAAGCCTGCTCTGGACTTTGAAAAGGTATCCAGTTTGTAGTGCTTTTTGAAGATATGAACAGAGGGCTAGGTTGCTGCCTGTAGAATGCATCTAGAGCCTACCCCTATCCATAATGCCATAAAAGATGATAAGGCCCTAGTCAAGTGAGCCTTAACCTTGCCTGGATGAGATTTACCATGTTGGGAATAACAGAAAACAATAGCAGAGGACAACCATAGTTAAATGGTTTGCAAAAGTCACCCTGACCTTTCTCAGCATTCATAAGGAGCCTTGTTCTGTTAGTATAGTATCTGAGTTACCTGTGCATATCCAAGGTATGTAGAATTCTTTCTTCCTTGTTTTTTTGGATTGGTATAGAATGCTGGGAAATTAATGGCTTGATTCAGAAACAACTAGGCATGAATAATGGATTAGTGTATAACACAACCCTGTCCTTCTGAAAAAATCAGATAGGGTTATCTTACCACAACAACTTGCATCTTAGAGACTTGCCTTGCTGATGTCACAGCAAGAGGTAAAACAGTCTTCCAAGTAATGAACTGTAAATCAACCTGAGAGGCAGGTTCAAAAGGAAGTAAGGTCAATTTTTCAAGAACAAAGTAAAGATCCTAAGGAGGAGGAATTCCTTTTGAGGGAGGCTTACATGCAACACTGAGATGAAAGGGGGAATGCATGGAGAGAGGTTGGGGGTTGGAATAATGATTAAGGTATTTACCTTATAGACACAAGGCATTGAGTTTGATTCTCGAATGGGATAACTGGCTAGGCTTAAAATGGCCCACTAAGCCACTTAACCTAGTACTAAACTATGAACCTGACAGAAAGAGACAAGGTGAGGTGGAAGTAAGATGCCCTTTGGTGGAAGCATACGACAAACCATTTCTAAGTAGCTCACACAAACATTTCAAAATCAGAAGAGTCGAAACCCTTTAGGGACTCTATTATTGGCTAGGCATCATCTAGAAAACCTCTTCCACTTGCAAATGTAAGATCTTCTAGTTGCAGGTTTTCTTGACACCTTAAATACCTGCTGGACATCCTCATGGAACAAGTGCTTAAAAGGTGACAAAATACAATCATCCCAGATAACAGCTGTAATTGCTCTAAGTTGTGGTGTAACATTTCCTCCTAATTTTGTGTGAGCGGATCCAGTCTGTGAAGAAGCTTATGTTAATTGCCCTTGGCCAATTCCATTAAAAGTGAGAACCAACTTTGCCTGTGCCAAAAGGGAGTTACTACACTAATCTTTGGTGGTTCATTCTGAATCTGTAGAAGTATCTTAAGAATCAATGGAAAGGGTGGAAATGCATCCAAGAACATTCCCAGTTACAGAAATTAGAGATCATCTATAATCCAAGCACGGCTCCAAGGATATACTGAACAGAATTCTTTCAGTTGTCTGTTTTGAAAGGAGGCAAACAGATTTTCTTGAGGTGTTTCCCATATCTGGATCAAGACCTGGAAGACCTCTACATGGAGCTTCCACTTGTAAGAGTCTGTACATGATCTACTTTGTCTATCTGCCATTGTGTTTTGTTCTGACAGAATGTATGAGGCCAGAAGAGTCTGAGTCTGAGAATGCTGTAGAGCCAGGCCATCATTGCCAACAAGTAAAAAGGGGGTATTACTTTTTACTCCGTTGCTTCTTCAGGTATCAGAGAATGGTAATGTCTGCCATCACTACAAGAAGACTTGGAGTCTATAACTGGCCTTTTAAGAAATTAATTAGTGGCAACATCTCTTTTATGTTTAAGTGTTTTGAAGTCTCCTGAGTATCACACAACCCTTACACGATCTCCATTAGACACTGTTCCCTTAACAAAATCAGAAGAGGGTGTCTGAGCAAATGTGACTGGATTCTGAACAGAGAAGAGGCTGGGTTTTGAGACAGTTGATCTGCCTACCACTGCAGGTCTGTTTCTCAAATCCCAGTACTGCTACCTGGAAATCCAAATGATAAAAGCGATGGGCCTAACAATTTGTCATGCACTACTGAATTTTTCTCATATATAGTCTGTCTAGTGGTATTATGGGGGTTATTGAAGCCATGAGTCATAAACTTTGAAGGAACTCTCTTGCCGAGGCCAAGTCTAGAAGAGAAAAATTGAAAAAAATGCCCTTATAAGTCAAAGCCATGTCTCCTGGCAAGAAGGGCATCCTTTTTACTGTATCTATAGAAAATGTTTCATTTAGAGGGTGTGAGGAAGGTTCAGTTTGAAGCCCAAGTGGGAAGCGAGGGATGCAACCTTGTCTAAGGACTCCATGCACCTGGATATAGAATCTGCACAAATCAGTAAATCATCTAAATAAGTAAAAATGTAAATGCCTAGGGTTCTGCAATACCAACCACTGGGGCCAGAAGGGTAATACAGAAAGCTGATAATGTAAGTCAGGCACAGAAAATCAGCAATATGTCAGTCAAAATAAGCCCAGTATGCCTATTACATTGATTTGATGCAAAACTCTGCCCAAAAATATGAACCTTGGTATCATCATGCAGTAAATGGGAAATTGAGAGCAATAGGAATACGATAATAAGATTTCTTGACATCTAGAGTCACCATGAAACACTTATCAAGAAGTGACGCTAGGACCAACTGCATGGTGAGCATTTTGAATTTCAAAACTTATATAATGGTTTATAGAAAGGACAAATCTAAGATGGGTCTCCAGAAGTGCTCCTTTTTTGAAACCAGAAAGAAAACCCATGCATTAATATGCTTCTATCTTCTCACTGTGTGATAATCTGTGTAATAGAGTGTCCAAACACCAAAATGTAATACTGTATTCAGAATTTTGGCTTTTAAATCATCAGAGATGTTCTGATTATGTAATCAAGCATACCATCGTAATACAATGGAAGAAGCAGAATTTCTCGACACAGTAGCTAAACATTCAAGCAGACCTCTCAAAGCATGTTTTGAAACCTGAGTCAAATTACAAACAATTTCATTTAGATGAGACTTTTGGTCTGCTAGTATGGATACTGCAAAATACATGTCTACATATAGCCTTGATAATTTAACATTCTAAAGGTTAGATTACCAGAAAGAGGCAATCCTTTTGCCCTGAAGATCTAACCATTTTCCCTTTTCTTTATCATGGGACATTGGATTAGCTGAAGTCAAGGACTCTTATTTGATCAGGCAGCTGGAGAGGCCACAGCTCAGTCAACAGTCAGATGAGAAAAGAGACCAGTCATACTTGAGGAAAACCTGTTATTTCAGTGAGCCTTTTTTGGGACTGCTGAAAAGATACTAATATCTTACAATTAGCTTTATCAACATCTTGCAAGGCTGGTAAGAGAGGGGACAGCCAGAAAAATGAGCATTTCCTCTTCTACACTTTTAGTCAAGGAAACCATGTCAGTCTTATAAACAGTTATACTCTGACTTTCAGCTGGATGAGGGAGCATCTCATTCTTTTTCTTGTGAACTTCACTTCTAGATAAAATATCTGGAGCCTGAGTGCTGTGTCTGGAAGGAGGCCTCTTATCCTGGACTACTACTGCACCTAAAGAGTTTGTTTTTCCTATACCTGCATCTGGTACTGTAACAGCCCTGGAGGATGAGTCTAAACCCTATGCTGTAATGGCCACCAAAGCTATGCTAGAAGGAGATGGGACAAAGGGTAACTAGTGCGGACTAAACAGTTGCCCTGACAGAATCACTAACTGTAGGCTAAGCCATATTTTTATTTAGTCTTTTCATTTTACGTGCAGCCAGAGTTGATGGGGGTTATCGGAGTTAGTCTCTATTAAGTCTATGGTTCTGCCATGGAACAACTAGTCACCATCCCCACAAGAGGAGAAAACATACTTGATCTCATCATCATGAACATGGGAGCACAATGTTCAACACTGGAAGTATACCCCTCATTGGTGAGATCAGATCACAAACTAATCTCGCTGGAGGTCCTCATCCCACCCCCACCTGAAATAAAAAAGACCACAGTAAAGAACTTCTCGAAAGCCGACTTCACACTTCTAAAGACTAGTGTGGTCTCCTTTAAGGCCCCCGAGCTGGCGGAAAACAGTACTCAAGCCGCTGAATCACTTACAAATGCCTTCTACCAGCACCTGCAGGACTGCATGGATAAGGCAATCCCAAGCAAAACAAAGACTCTTTGTACCAAAGGCAAGCGTCCAGTCTGGTGGACCCCAGCCATAAACAAACTCTACAACAAAAGGAGGAAGCTACTACAAGATAGAGCAAAATCCTTAAAAGATAAGACACCTTTGATCACTATAAGTAAAAAACTAAGAGCTCTCATAAAATCATCCAGAGAAAATAGCTAAAGACTCAAAAGACAATCATAAGGCCTTCTTTAGCTATGTTAGAAACCTGGGAGGAAACTCCCAGATATGCTCAGAACTAGTTCAAAATGATGTGAAGATTACTGATCCTACAGACATTGCCAACATACTGGCTGACAGGTTCAGTGCAAACTTCTCCCCCCCTTCCCCCTCAAAGGGAGAGATATCTATACCAAACGATTGCAGCCCCCCAAACATCTCTAATGCCCAAGTGAGAACTGCTCTCTCCAAAGCAAAAAACATAGCAGCCATGGGACCTGATGGTGTCCCCGGCTGTGTGCTCCACGAACTCAACAAGGAATTAAACCCACAGCTAGGACAGCTGTTTAATCATAGTCTCACCTCTGGATACGTACCCAGGGAGTGGCGCACTGCGACTGTGGTCCCACTTCACAAAGGCGGTGCCTCCACCGACCCTGGAAATTACCGGCCCATTAGCTTGACAAGCCTTATCTGCAAAGCCATGGAGAGGATCATAATGGATCTCATAAATAAAGACTTAGGGAATTTGCAGACTTTGGATCCAACCCAGTTTGGCTTTGTCAAAGGCAGATCATGCCTTTTAAACTTGGTTGACTTTTTCCAAACAGTCACCAAAGCCATTGATGAGGGAAAGGCAGTCCATACAGCCTACCTCGATCTGGCGAAAGCCTTCGATACAATACCCCACTCGGGTATCATTGAAAAACTCATCAGCTTAAATGTTAACCCATACATCACAAGATGGGTTGCAAACTGGCTGAGTGACAGAACCCACAGGGTCAGAGTTGCTGGCGCCATGTCAGACTCAAAGCCTGTCACAAGTGGTGTCCCACAGGGCTCAGTCCTGGGCCCACTCTTGTTTGGCATCTACTTTTCCGAAGTACAAGCAAACACAGGAGGGTTATGGCTGACAAAGTTTGCAGATGACTGCAAACTGGGCCGTAGTCGAAAACACATCTGACACAGATATCCTTCAGAAGGGTCTCACAGAAACGGATAACTGGTGCCAGAGCCATGGCCTAAAGTTAAATGCCAAAAAATGCATAGTCATACCCTTCGGGAAAAACAAGGTTACCCCTAGCTACCATATAGGTGGCAATCCACTGAGCACAGAAGAAGTTATTAGGGACCTGGGGACCCAGGTTGACAGTAGCCTGTCATTCGACACCCATGTAGCTAAAGTAGTTAGGAAGATCTTCTACATTGTCCACCTTATCATGAAGGGATTCACATCTAGATCAAGGGAGGTCATAGTCTCCCTATACTCATCACTCATCAGACCAATGATTGAGTACAATGCCCCATTCGGAATGTATCTGACCCGACACTTGCAGCAGCTGGAGAGGCCACAAAAGTTCCTCACCAAAAGGATAAAGGGTCTCAAAAATCTGTCCTATGCTGCCCGACTGAAAGAACTCCAGCTCTATTCAGTCGCCACCGCTTGCTCAGAGGTGACCTGTGCCTGACATACAAGGCCATCTCAATCCCTGATTTGGTGATTATGCTTCACCTCAAAAATCTAGATCCGTCAGAGCCACAAGGGCGGAGACTTAAACCTCGACACAGCTATTAATAGGACGTGCTGGAGGGATAGATTCATCACCCAAAGACTCCCTATGCTGTGGAACAAAATCCCGGTATATGTGAGGCAGAGCAGCTCGCTGGCCTTGTTCAAGAGAAATCTTGACCAATGGATGGGAGATCGCAGATATACCCCAGGGATTACCTCAGTGTCACTGCTCGACAGAGGCACAGCAAAATAATGGGTATAGTTCCCCATAGTAAAGGGGTGGCGTAAGCCACAAAACTATGGGCTAGGCTTGTAAATGCCCTCGGGCAGATAGCCTAGTATGAACCTATGAACCTATGAACCTATGAACCTAAGTCAGGGGACAGAACACCAGCCAGAATAATAAACTAACAGTACTGGATAATTTCTCACAATAAGCACTTAAAGTTTATAGAAATAAGTTATGTCCCCACACAACTAAACTCTGCCAAACCTTATTATCACTAACAACAGTTTGAAATGTGTTCAGAATTCTTACAACTTACATAAGTTAAAGAATTTCAGTACACAAAGTCCAAACACAAGAACAACTGATGTGCCTAACCTGTGTTAAAAATTAGCTCCACACACTAACCATGTTAAACTGACATAAAATAATGTTTAATAGCAATTTAAACTAAAGTACAAAATGTTATCATGACAACGGGAATGATGAACATCAGAGCCATCATTTTTGACATTTATCAGGCTGATCAGCTTGTTCTACAGACCCTAAACCTTCATGCCTTTTGACACTGCATTCCAAGCAAAGTCTCATGCATCTACATCTGCAGACTTAGTTGAGGCATGAAAGGTAAAGGACAGATCTCCCCTTTGACACACACCAGCACTGAAATCTGAAAGGACAGAGGGTGCTTGTGTTGTGTCCAGACTGATTTGAGGAACCACTGTATTTTTCTCATGTGAAATCTGTCCAAAGGAACCTTAAGAACTGAAGAAGCTATAAAATTTATAATCCCGAGATTTACCCTGGCAGATCTCAGAGACTGGTTGGAGAATATCAGAAATTGTTCCTTTCAAAATTCTATTTTGTCCTGAGGAAGCAAAGTCATTATAATGGATGTATCCAATCTACATTCTAGAAGCATTATCCTGTGAGAAGGAATGAGAGAAGATTTCTTTATATTCAACTGATCCTACAATGAGAAAAGGTTCTTTACACTAACTACAGATTCTTGACAATTTTTAGAAGTATGCAAAATAAGATAATCTAAGTATGATAAAAATGTTAATGCCCAGTAGCTTATGTCCTGTTACAAGAGGTAGACATTTTGTAAACTTCCTTATAGTTGCAGACATAGCAAAGGGTAAAGGAAGGCCATGAAAATATAAACTAGTCTTTCGACGTTTCCCGGTTAGGGGTCATTATTGATTGGCAGTGGATTTTTACAGTGTCGAGTTGCTAGCCAATCTTTACAGAAGGCACACACACACACACACACACACACACACACACACACACACACACACACACACACACACACACACACACACACACACACTCACGCACCTACCTGCATGTCTTTAAACTTTACTCAACCCCAGGGAGGGCATGCAGACTGCACAGAAGGCGCTCCTGCCAAGAATCAAACCAGAAAACCTCTTGCTGTGAGGTGACAACACTAACCAACCACTGCACCACTGCAGCCGACACATGAAAATATGTTTTTCATCACATTCCATTTCTTAAAGATTTCAGATGCTTTAAGATTTTTTGTCTAGTTTATAGTTTACATGAAAATATATAATAGACACAGAAAATCTTAAAAAGCATCTAAAATCTTTAAGAAATGGAATGTGATGATAAATATATTTTAAATCCAGAGCTGCAAGAAACCTGGAAGGAGGAATGAGGGGTTACAGATGCAGAAGTGAGAGACAGCATTTTGAATTTTGGGATTTTGATGTGAAGGTTTAAAAAGGAAAGATCTAGGACAAGTCTCCAGGTTCCTTCTTTCTCTGATACCAGAAAGATTCTTGAATAAAATCCTTTCTCTTTCTGAGCTGGGGTAACAGCTTCTTTAACCCACTAAGACAGTATTTGGTCAAAAATAGGTGGAAACAGGAAGGCTTGACTAGATGGATATGAAGGAATCCCTTGAAAAGAAGAAAGGGACTCCCATTGCCAATTGTAACCATTTTGATTCTCAGAAAAAATGACTGGAGTTATCTGGTGTCACAGAGGGAAGTAATTATCCAGATTCTGGTATAGCTTTACATGAATGGCACGGTGGGGTAGGGAAAACACATGAAGGGTCATATACTCAGTCTGCTTTTTTTATCTTGTCTTTGGTTCTAGGAGGAACTTCCCTTCCTTTTCAAAGCTTCCTGCCACTGATGTTTCTGCTGACAACAAGAGAAAGCTGATTGCTGAACTTTCTGCTTCAGAGACTAAGGCATCTCTAAATTCCTTAATACCCTCTGTGTCTTAGGTAAACAAACACTCTTTAAAATGTTCTTATGACACTGCCAGTGCTGTTTATAGAGCAGCTGTCTCTGGTTCATTGAATAGAAAATTTGTGTAAGTTCCCAGAATTTATTCCTGGAAAAAGAGGCATTATTTGGGCCATCTTCTGCTGCCGTACTTAAACAATTTGATGAAAACGAGAATTTAATTCAAGGTGCTACTTAGATTTTTCAACCGTCTATGGCAAAAGTCAATAGAAACCTTCCCTCCAGCTCAGGTTCCTTTTTATAGAAAACAAAATGAGAAATTTCAGCAATGTAGAAGCAAATAAAATTCAGAAATCAGTTGCCAGCTGACTTTTCTGAATGCCATAGTGGAAAAAGTATAATACTTTCTTTCCAAACCTATCCTAGACTTTACCATGTTTGTCAGCTACTAAAAGATGTTTAACAATAGATGGCTTTGACAGTGAAATTACTGAAGGGTCTGCTCTGGGTTTGGAAAGTGAAATGTGTGAGTTTAAGCAAAGTAACAGTATGTTATGCAAAGTATCAGACTTCTTGGGGACAGGAAGTTGACTAACAGGCAAAAAGCTGGTTGCCAAGAAAGCATCCCCTAATGCTGGTAAAACAGCATGAATTGTTGAAGGTTTAGGAAAATCCACCTGTAGCAAGTCATACTATATTTGCTGCAATTCTAGAATTTCTTTTTGCTCCTTCTGAACTAACTCTTTCATTCTAGAAATAGTATTAGGAAAGGATTGCTACTCAGAAGGGGAATCTGAAGAAAATCTTTCTTCACTATCAGATTCTTCCTCCTGTGGGGTAGGCACACACATTGCCGGCCTTAGACATAGGCCAACTAGGTGGCCACCTAGGGCACTGCTGTAGCAGGAGCACTTTTCCAGTATTTATTTGGTGTAGGTACAGCAGGGTGGGGGCACTGGGTGGTGTGGGGAGGAGGGTGGCATAGAGCCCTTTTGCCTAGGACACCAGTTGACCTAAGGCTGCTCCTGGGCACATCAGAAAAAAATCTAAATCTAACTCTTGTCCCTCTGACTGAGAACAGACCTGGGTTTTGAATGCAGGAAAGAGTCAGAATTTAAAGACTGAAAGGCTTAAAATAAATCTTTAGCAAAGCTCAGCCAAACTTTCATCTTTGTCTCATTTGAAAAAGGAAAAGAATGTCTAACTTTATGCTTTCTTCTCATAAGAGTCCTTCCAGGAAAAACATCGACCAGAAGGACACTACCTTGCTTGGTAAACAAGCTCCTTAGGGCAACTTGTGGTAGAGCATCCCCTGCTCTCTCTTTCAATACTGGCAAGTGTGGCTCTCCCTTGGCCGAAGAGGACAACCTAACAGCTGCAGAGGACATGCCTATGTACTAGTCATTAGCTGCATTGCCAGGATAACACCAGAGAGATGGTGAGAGTTTGAAGAGCAGACTGAAGTGCCTAAAATGGCTGTAGCAAAGTCACTCATAAGCACTTAAAGCAAAGCTTTAATACCAAAGACTCCCAGACAAATTTCTTCTTTTTGCAGATGGGGAGGAGGCAGAACAACCCAAGTCTGGCCCATACTATACAAAAATAAAATGCATTGGTAGGGTTGATTAACAAGATGACTGGTGGTTTAACTTTTGAGAAAAAATATTTTGTATACCAAAAAACAAACAAACGGAGCCAGCAAACAGTGATCAATAATTCTGTATTAAATTATTAGCATCATAGCAGGAAATAAATCATACCGGTTTCGGCTGGTAAATTACACAGCCTTCATCAGTGTAACAAAAATCACAATAATTCCTGCTACTTAAATATGTGGGGATACATTCTCATTGGTAGAAACATTAAAGATGCTCATTAAGTCCTGGAGGGAAAAGCCCACCCAGCTTAATAATCCACTTTTTTTCTTTTCTATTTAAAATCTCATGCCATCCAATTTTGCTTCTACGATCACCCTGAATCACATCTATAATGACAAATAAAAATAATGCTGATGGGTGTGACAACTGGTGTTTATACAATGCATTTGTGAGCTTTTTCTGTTTAATATTGCTATAGTGTTCAGAGATACGTAGCCTTAAACATCTGGAAGTTTACCCAATGTAAAATGCACCACATTTGCATGTGGCCATGTAAATGGCCCAATCAGTACTGCAATTGCATAACATGTTAATATCAAAGACCTTTGCACA
The DNA here is from genome assembly GCF_019279795.1 of Protopterus annectens. Classification (NCBI taxonomy): domain Eukaryota; kingdom Metazoa; phylum Chordata; order Ceratodontiformes; family Protopteridae; genus Protopterus; species Protopterus annectens. The sequence continues at coordinate 1,370,134,918 of NC_056744.1, read as the reverse complement.
GTTGCGACTTGAAAATTCCTTGGTACTACATATATATTTACAGTTTACACAATGTCCACAGGGAAGCAACCATACAGACTATGTCCAGAAATAGTAGTTTGTATTGTGTTCCTACCTCTCGTATCACTAGTTTTGTAATGGTTGAAATAAGATTTCAGGTTTTTACCATTTCTATATGAAAACATACATTTCTGGGGAATAGTCCTGGCAACATCTGGATCACTCTGCAAAATATTCCAATGACGCTGCACAATATTGACAAAACCAATAGTATTCCTCCCATATGTTGTTGTGAGTCTGAGTGGTTTGGATGGTGCATTATCCTTCACCCTATCCTTATATTGAAGTAACTGACTCCGCTCCATGCCTTGTACCTGCCTCATAGCATTTGCTACGACCCCTGCCTTATAACCTCTTTGCTTAAACCTATGTCTAAGGTCCTCCGAATTTTTGTGATATGTGGAATGTTGCGATCATATCCGTTTTGTCCTGATGAATTGGGATTTCGGGATGTTATTAGCTATGTGCGGAGCATGGAAACTAGAAGCATGTAACAATGAATTATACTGGGGGAATTTCCTATAAGTCTCACTCTCAAGCGTGCCATCAGGGAGTTTCCGCACAACAACATCCAAAAAGATCATCCTATGGGCATCATGCTGTTCCGTGAACCCAAGACCCCATTCATTGTTATTCAAATACTCAACAAAAGCCAACAACCTAGACTCATCACCTCTCCACACTAGCCAGATATCATCAAGATATCGTCTCCAAATATCCATATCTGAAAGAAAAATATTTCTGGTGGAATCATAGATTAACTTGGTTTCGACATAGGCCATGAAAAGATCAGCGTATATGGGGCAAAGAAGCCCCCATAGCCGTCCTTGATTTGCCAATAACAATCATCTTTATAATAGAAAACATTGCAAGTCAGGACATATCTAGCCATGTCTACCAAGAATTCGTTAAATGTTGGATCATATAAACCTGAATATTCCAACCAATAGGCCAAGGCCCGTAGGCTAGCTTGATGTGGAATGTTGGTATATAGAGCACATACGTCAAGCGTACATAAATACCAATCTTCTTCCAACTGAGCATCAGATATGATTTGTAGAAAACTTGTAGTATCATTCAATCTAGATCGGAGAAAGCCTAACAGAGGTTTGAGATGTTTGGTCAAAAACAAAGAAAGGGGTTCAGTTAGATATTTCCTTCCAGACACAATGGGTCTCCCCGGTGGATGTGTCAGATTTTTATGCACCTTGGGAAGGAAATAAATGTATTGAGGGCTACATTCCTTGATTGTAAGTTGAAATAAAGTATCTTTGGAAATTATACCCCTGTCCAAGGCATTTTTAAGGAAAAGCTCAATGCACTTGCCAAACCTATGTACAGGGTCATTGGACATATGATTATAATATCTATTGTCAGATAGTTGTCTAAGGGCCTCACTATTATAATCTCCCCAATTCTGTACTACAACTGCCCCACCCTTGTCTGCTGCTGAAATCACAATTTGTTTATTCTTCTGAAGTTCCAACAAAGCTTGCTTCTCCCTGAAAGTCATGTTATTATATTTCCAAGCAAAACTGGAACCCTGAAAATGGACATCCTTAAGAACGCTCTTATAAAATTGATGCACCACAGCATTCATAGGCGGGGAAAAATTGGAAGCATGGTATGTAAATTTCCCTTTGTCAAACTCCAAACCAGAATCTCCAAAATACATTTTCAAGTTAATCAATCTACAAAAATTGGACAAGTCTTGTGCAAATGTGTCTTCAGAAATGATAGTACCAGGAATAAAGTTAAGACCTTTATTCAAAATTTTTACATGTAGATCAGATAAAACATAATCTGACAAATTAAGAATGTTATTAACAGTATTAGAATTCAAGTCCCCAATGCCAACTCCAAGAGTCCCTGTACATTGTGTATTCTTTTTGTGTTTGCGCCCACCCCGTCTACGTGTACTCCTAAAGGGGGTAAACCCGGGCTTCTTTTGGGCAATGGTGATCCTGTTGCTGTCAGGGATTCATTGTCAGTGCCTGATGACTTATCATCCCATGAGGAAGTAACATTAGGATTGCTTTTCCTTAAAATAGATCTGGGCCTTTTTCTTTTTTTGTCTGATATTGAAAGATTATTAAATCTTACATGCTTAGATTGAAAAGAAAATGGATTGCCCCTAGAGTAATCCTCTTGGTCTCTGTTAAATTTTTTCATTTTGCGTGACTTCAATTCAGCATCAAATTTCTTTAAATCCTGAGCCACTCTATTCAATTTACCCTCAAAGGAAGGCTCCTGTTCAAATTTTTTTAACTTGTCTGCCAAAATCATAATCTCTGACAGCCCCTTATCTATAGCTCTATTGTGAAATTTATATAATTCCACCACAAAGGACATTGTGGCTTCCTGTTGTATTTTCGCCCATTGTGTGGTTAGTTTATCATCTGCATCACTCACATGCGGAATAGTCCTTATTCTTAATCCCTAGGGTAATATTGGCTGCTTGGTAAGCCTTAAAAGCTTACTATGCCATCGTTAGCTCGTAAGGCCCTAAGTGACCTATTCAGGTCGTCAATTAACTTTTGACTTATGATATCAGGGCTAGTATTATCCACAATATCCCCATTCACATCATTATTTGGATTAAGGCCAAAGACCCTTAAGTCCTCTCGATCAGCCACTAGACCCGAAATAAGACTGGATAAGTCCATAATGACAAAATTATTAACCAAAGGACAGTATAGCTGCCAATGTTGGTCAGTCAATAATACCAAGACAGCAAAAAATAAATCGTTGAAAAGGACTATAGCAGCAACTCCGGCTGCGTCCAATTCAAACTAAAATAAGTAGGTGTGTGTTGATGCAGAAAATGAAAAAAACCCCACTTATACTGACCAAAAGCCAAAATTGACAGAGGCTGTAGAGATCAGGAATGCAACCAAAATATAGACTGGATCAGGATAAAAAAACCAGAACACAATTGAAAATCAAAACCTACAGAGCTACGCCAGACCAAATAAGGAATTATACATCATGGTAAGGCCCCATAGCCACATCCATATGGTATTATATTAACGCTTAGACAGGTCCAGGATTGTAAAAATAATTATAGACAAATCCCAATTGGGTACCAAAGCACAATATAAAATAAAACCATTAATTGGCAAAATAATGACTTGCCAAAGGATATCATTCCATACTTATTCTGTATAGGTATTACATAATACCAAACAATTGGGAATGTAATGTCTAGTAGCTGCTTGTGAACAGCCAATAAGCTGACCAGTAGGTTAATATAAACTATAGTTTACTGGTGTCAACCTGAATATCCCAGTCTGCAAATAATGGGTAAATATTCAAATGCTATAGATGTACTATAATGGTAGCCAAAAACTTGAGTTCCATGAAAGAATAACCCCTGCTTACCTCCAAAATGCACACATGTATATAATAAATACAATAGGCTAATAAGTGAATATAACTCAATTACAAAATGTAATAATATTAGACCCCATAGAACGTTACTAATAAAAGGCAATCATCAGAGATATAACAATTGAGCAGACCTCCTCCTAGTATCAAAAATTTCTAGATATCATAAACCTACAAAAAACTAATCAATAATGTTTGTTAACCTGGCTAAAAGTTTAATAGTGCAGAGATAGTAGAACCGTATTGCCAGTATAGTGTATTAGAACATTGGACCCTATGTAGCAAATTGTTCCCCTGCTAACTATTATGGTGGAATATGATTACAGGTATCAGACTTATATAAATATAATTTATTATAATGTCAATCCAATTAGGATGGTAAATATATATATATATATAGTGGAACACTGGATCTGAGGTGAAAAAACAAAATATTTTTTAATATGGACAAAACCTGATGGCCCCTGTTAACAAGAGACCTGTGTTATTTAAATCACATAGTTATGCCCATAAATCACTTATCTACAGACACCTATAAACTGTGTCATAAACTTTTAATATGTATATAAAAGTATATTCCGATCCCCGTAAAGCATTGATATGCTAAAGGATCCTCAAATCTAATATACATAGGTCACCAATTCACCCAGAGATCAGAGTTCCACGCAACATTAAGTCCAAACTATTCTGTTCTAATATATATGTGGTCTCGTATATCCAGATAGTCACAAAATATGATATACTTAAATATAATAAACACGAGTGCCAATAGTAAGCTCATATGTCCATGAACAGACAGAGTATTGCATATGGCCCTTACGCTGGTAAACTGAACAGAAAATACCTAACTGTAAGTATTTTATGGCCCCTAAAAGCACTTCGTGTATGGTGTCATTCCCTAATCTTGCCCGTGCATAAAAAAGTTGCATACACATCAAAAGACATGCCCCAAATAATTGGATCAATAAATCACAACTATATAGTATACTTATATACAAAAAAGAACATGTCCCTATTAGGTATTCATATTCAAAATGGTTGTATAAGTCCAGAAACCATAAATCATTCACCGAACCAAAAAATGCTAAAGATATTAAGTTCAATTTGAATGATGAATTGTAAGGTCCCTTCTTATTGAAAAAATGTCAACGGACAATCCAATAGTCACCAACTAGTATAGCATCCAATTGCGATGAAAAAAAGGTTTCTTGGAAGCCAAGAAATCCACGATGCATGCGACGTAGTTTGGCCGGCCTTTCCACAAAAGAAAAGATAGTCAATCTAAATGGCCCGAACTAGGAGATGTTCACGATGTTCACTACAAAAGTTTAATACCCCATGAATGCGATACAAACATAATACCACTGGTCGCAGCTGATGAAAGAACATAACCATACGAACCCTGCTAGTCCAGTTGCAAACAAAATGGCGTATCCACTGTTGAGTGTAAAGAGTAAAGTCACGTTCCCTGAACATAAACCAAATCCACCAGTTGTCATGAAAAAAGGTAATAAATTGTTCCAATATCCAAAGGAGCAATTCCTCAGTAGAATGTATCCACCACAATCCGAAAATGACGCTAATCAGTTAAAGCTTTAAAGCATTAACCGCTGCAACGAAACCATGCTGCAGCAACAGGATCACCAAATCCCCAGCAGGAAGTGAGAACATCAAATTACACCACCAGCCTCTTCCTGCACGTAGGTGTTGCACGGCCCCAAGGAAAGCATACCAAAAAACAAACAAACGGAGCCAGCAAACAGTGATCAATAATTCTGTATTAAATTATTAGCATCATAGCAGGAAATAAATCATACCGGTTTCGGCTGGTAAATTACACAGCCTTCATCAGTGTAACAAAAATCACAATAATTCCTGCTACTTAAATATGTGGGGATACATTCTCATTGGTAGAAACATTAAAGATGCTCATTAAGTCCTGGAGGGAAAAGCCCACCCAGCTTAATAATCCACTTTTTTTCTTTTCTATTTAAAATCTCATGCCATCCAATTTTGCTTCTACGATCACCCTGAATCACATCTATAATGACAAATAAAAATAATGCTGATGGGTGTGACAACTGGTGTTTATACAATGCATTTGTGAGCTTTTTCTGTTTAATATTGCTATAGTGTTCAGAGATACGTAGCCTTAAACATCTGGAAGTTTGCCCAATGTAAAATGCACCACATTTGCATGTGGCCATGTAAATGGCCCAATCAGTACTGCAATTGCATAACATGTTAATATCAAAGACCTTTGCACAGTTGCGACTTGAAAATTCCTTGGTACTACATATATATTTACAGTTTACACAATGTCCACAGGGAAAGCAACCATACAGACTATGTCCAGAAATAGTAGTTTGTATTGTGTTCCTACCTCGTATCACTAGTTTTGTAATGGTTGAAATAAGATTTCAGGTTTTTACCATTTCTATATGAAAACATACATTTCTGGGGAATAGTCCTGGCAACATCTGGATCACTCTGCAAAATATTCCAATGACGCTGTACAATATTGACAAAACCAATAGTATTCCTCCCATATGTTGTTGTGAGTCTGAGTGGTTTGGATGGTGCATTATCCTTCACCCTATCCTTATATTGAAGTAACTGACTCCGCTCCATGCCTTGTACCTGCCTCATAGCATTTGCTACGACCCCTGCCTTATAACCTCTTTGCTTAAACCTATGTCTAAGGTCCTCCGAATTTTTGTGATATGTGGAATGTTGCGAACATATCCGTTTTGTCCTGATGAATTGGGATTTCGGGATGTTATTAGCTATGTGCGGAGCATGGAAACTAGAAGCATGTAACAATGAATTGTACTGGGGGAATTTCCTATAAGTCTCACTCTCTTGCGTGCCATCAGGGAGTTTCCGTACAACAACATCCAAAAAGACGCAAACACAAAAAGAATACACAATGTACAGGGACTCTTGGAGTTGGCATTGGGGACTTGAATTCTAATACTGTTAATAACATTCTTAATTTGTCAGATTATGTTTTATCTGATCTACATGTAAAAATTTTGAATAAAGGTCTTAACTTTATTCCTGGTACTATCATTTCTGAAGACACATTTGCACAAGACTTGTCCAATTTTTGTAGATTGATTAACTTGAAAATGTTTTTTGGAGATTCTGGTTTGGAGTTTGACAAAGGGAAATTTACATACCATGCTTCCAATTTTTCCTCGCCTATGAATGCTGTGGTGCATCAATTTTATAAGAGCGTTCTTAAGGATGTCCATTTTCTGGGTTCCAGTTTTGCTTGGAAATATAATAACATGACTTTCAGGGAGAAGCAAGCTTTGTTGGAACTTCAGAAGAACAAACAAATTGTGATTTCAGCAGCAGACAAGGGTGGGGCAGTTGTAGTACAGAATTGGGGAGATTATAATAGTGAGGCCCTTAGACAACTATCTGACAATAGATATTATAATCATATGTCCAATGACCCTGTACATAGGTTTGGCAAGTGCATTGAGCTTTTCCTTAAAAATGCCTTGGACAGGGGTGTAATTTCCAAAGATACTTTATTTCAACTTACAATCAAGGAATGTAGCCCTCAATACATTTATTTCCTTCCCAAGGTGCATAAAAATCTGACACATCCACCGGGGAGACCCATTGTGTCTGGAAGGAAATATCTAACTGAACCCCTTTCTTTGTTTTTGACCAAACATCTCAAACCTCTGTTAGGCTTTCTCCGATCTAGATTGAATGATACTACAAGTTTTCTACAAATCATATCTGATGCTCAGTTGGAAGAAGATTGGTATTTATGTACGCTTGACGATGTGCTCTATATACCAACATTCCACATCAAGCTGGCCTACGGGCCTTGGCCTATTGGTTGGAATATTCAGGTTTATATGATCCAACATTTAACGAATTCTTGGTAGACATGGCTAGATATGTCCTGACTTGCAATGTTTTCTATTATAAAGATGATTGTTATTGGCAAATCAAGGCACGGCTATGGGGGCTTCTTTGCCCCCATATACGCTGATCTTTCATGGCCTATGTCGAAACCAAGTTAATCTATGATTCCACCAGAAATATTTTTCTTTCAGATATGGATATTTGGAGACGATATCTTGATGATATCTGGCTAGTGTGGAGAGGTGATGAGTCTAGGTTGTTGGCTTTTGTTGAGTATTTGAATAACAATGAATGGGGTCTTGGGTTCACGGAACAGCATGATGCCCATAGGATGATCTTTTTGGATGTTGTTGTACGGAAACTCCCTGATGGCATGCTTGAGAGTGAGACTTATAGGAAATTCCCCCAGTACAATTCATTGTTACATGCTTCTAGTTTCCATGCTCCGCACATAGCTAATAACATCCTGAAATCCCAATTCATCAGGACAAAACGGATATGTTCGCAACATTCCACATATCACAAAAATTCGGAGGACCTTAGACATAGGTTTAAGCAAAGAGGTTATAAGGCAGGGGTCGTAGCAAATGCTATGAGGCAGGTACAAGGCATGGAGCGGAGTCAGTTACTTCAATATAAGGATAGGGTGAAGGATAATGCACCATCCAAACCACTCAGACTCACAACAACATATGGGAGGAATACTATTGGTTTTGTCAATATTGTACAGCGTCATTGGAATATTTTGCAGAGTGATCCAGATGTTGCCAGGACTATTCCCCAGAAATGTATGTTTTCATATAGAAATGGTAAAAACCTGAAATCTTATTTCAACCATTACAAAACTAGTGATACGAGAGGTAGGAACACAATACAAACTACTATTTCTGGACATAGTCTGTATGGTTGCTTTCCCTGTGGACATTGTGTAAACTGTAAATATATATGTAGTACCAAGGAATTTTCAAGTCGCAACTGTGCAAAGGTCTTTGATATTAACATGTTATGCAATTGCAGTACTGATTGGGCCATTTACATGGCCACATGCAAATGTGGTGCATTTTACATTGGGCAAACTTCCAGATGTTTAAGGCTACGTATCTCTGAACACTATAGCAATATTAAACAGAAAAAGCTCACAAATGCATTGTATAAACACCAGTTGTCACACCCATCAGCATTATTTTTATTTGTCATTATAGATGTGATTCAGGGTGATCGTAGAAGCAAAATTGGATGGCATGAGATTTTAAATAGAAAAGAAAAAAAGTGGATTATTAAGCTGGGTGGGCTTTTCCCTCCAGGACTTAATGAGCATCTTTAATGTTTCTACCAATGAGAATGTATCCCCACATATTTAAGTAGCAGGAATTATTGTGATTTTTGTTACACTGATGAAGGCTGTGTAATTTACCAGCCGAAACTGGTATGATTTATTTCCTGCTATGATGCTAATAATTTAATACAGAATTATTGATCACTGTTTGCTGGCTCCGTTTGTTTGTTTTTTGGTATGCTTTCCTTGGGGCCGTGCAACACCTACGTGCAGGAAGAGGCTGGTGTGGTAAAAAAATATTTTGTGACAACCCTCAAAACTTCAAGTCAAAGCCTCTTGCTATAGCTTCTCACAAAAAGGTAAAACTTTTTTGTACAAAGGTTCATATTTTTAAAGGAATTCCCCATTAGGGAACCCTGACTAAAAATATCCAGTATTTTTTTATTGACAGCCACTAAATATATTAGTGGTAGCACCAAATAATTTGTAATGGAAAACAAACTTTACTCTATATAATCAATAATGTGTAAAGTTTTCCCAAAAGGGGGCTTAACTGCCCAGCCTTGCAGAAGCACTAGATGTCTATTAACCCATGAAGCCAGATGCAAAGAGTTCACTTTGATGGCAAGAAGGTTCTGAAAGTTTGTTGCCCTAACCACTGACTTTATCCTGCTATCCTGAAACTGTTCAATGGTTAAGGTGCGTGGAAAGTGCCCTTCATGTTTGGAAGCTGGACAGCTGTTATATCCTCGGTAGGATTTGGTCTACTTCAACAATGATTTAATAATGAACATCTATATATCTCAGCTTTATATCATCAGCATAAACTAGGAAGAAATATTATGTTAAGTTCAGGTCAATTACAAACTGAACAATTTCTTAAAATTGCAGATTCCAAGAATGATCTTTAAATGACAGTCAACTAAGTTAATTAAACAAAATTGCTCAAAACTGCATATATAACATTTAAACTGTCTGTACTGAAACTATGATCATTTTCGCAGCTAGTTTTAATGTGAGTAAGACATACAATGGGATTCAGAAAGGCTTACTATAATGTGGTAAGCATTTCTTATCCAGACATAAAATAGAATGGAAACATTCTCGGCAGATGTACAGAAAAAAAATAACACATTAAATAATGGACACCAAAAAACAGTGAGGCTCAAGATAAGATGTAATGCAGTGTATTTAGAGTGTTTGTTTTTTGACATCTTCAAAATACAGCCATACAAAATCACTTCCATTTAAATAAATACAAACAATTGGGACTATATCAATTTGTCAAAGGTTCTTTTCCATTGACCCTAATACAGTGAATGTTCTTATCAGTGAATGTTCACTTCACCTAACAACTTACCCAAAATGAACAAATTGGACATCATTAGAAAAGTGCCCTTTTGCCCACTGTACTGCAATCTAAGAGTTGGTATATATAGTTGAAGGGGTGTGGGGTGTGTTGTGGGCAAATTCCCCTGCATGGATGGTTCTGAAATACTGCGCTTTGTGTGATTGTCGGAATGCTGGGCAACTCATTCATTTTCCTGGATAAGTCGCACATTGAAGTGAGCATTCGCTGATATGAACATTCACTGTATATGGGTCGATGAATGAAGGTTCACAGAAATGAACCTTTGATGAATTGATATACATCCCAAGGCATCACATGACCCATATCAGTCAAAGGAATCCCTCTTTTATAAATAATAATCTATACTAATAAACTAAATCATGAATTATTATTGTTTTAATTCATTTCTAATATCAATTAAAATAGTTTTAAAGAACCAAAAGAATTCTTTCATGTAAATTATTTTATAAAAAAAATAAACTGTGTACTATTTAATACTTTCACTTCTTAATTTTAAAGTGCTTCTTAAAGAGACATCAGCATGGGTGGTTTCCTTTAAGAAGGCCATAGCATTTTATTTAAGTTGCCATTTTAATTCTTTATTCTCTAAAACTGCATTATAATGTCCTCTCACCATCCAAATTTAAATTACCTACCAAAAAAAAAAAAAAAAAAAAAAAAAAAATATATATATATATATATATATATATATATATATATATATATATATATGTGTGTGTGTGTGTGTGTGTGTGTATAGAAAATTTCACACACACCAAACTATGTGTACACAAAGCATTATATTTATTCTTTTTTTTTAAATCATACATATGCTCCCTTATTCTGGAGTTAAGCCTTCTGCTGTTTTTTCCGACATAAAATGTTTAGCACAGTCCATGCATTCTGATGCAGACAGCACCAACAGACTGATAATTAAAGTGCCAGGGATCTCATACTTTTTCTGCAATTTTTTTATTTAATACTTGATTCATCAAAAATAAACCTGTACTGTGGACAATATCCACATTTATAAGACCATCTATTTTTTCTGTTTTGGTCAATCTTCTTTCCATATTCGAATAATCTTTTCATATTTCCAGTATTCTTAAATGTGAATATTGGTTCTTGTCCCATAACACTGACCAGTTCTTGGAGTCTTGATTATTTCAAACAATACTCCAATTATAAATTATGTATCAAATAGTCCTTCCATTTAACTGTACTCAGGATCATAGAATTTGTTCTACTGTCAAAAAAGTAGCAGTTCCCCAGTGCCCTAACCAAATTTACCCTAGTAGAAGAAATACCAGCTCGGGTTTCCCCTAAAACGAGCTTGACAAGTGGGACTAGTTCAGTCAGCAAAGGATATATAAAATAAATAAAATACCTTACGTGTAACAGTACAGCATAGCATCTATGTAAACTCCTATGCAGTAAAATAGAATAGGATGCATCATAAAAACAGACACTTATTTGGGTAGATAAACGCTGTATATAAAAAAACATATGTAATCTCTTAGATAAAATTTAATATTCTGTAGCATAAAAGGTCCACAGCAGTGGATTTCAACATTTTTGTGGTGGCAGAACCTTACAAAAGCCATCGATGCTACTTAGGGGAACCCCACATATTCTAGCTGTTATAATTATGTTATTTTTATATGAATTTTATAATACTTCCACATTTATAAATTATTATAATAGTTGAGAAGACTTCCAATGTTTGTTTCTTTGTTTACTGGGGTAGTGCACTGATTTCTTTGGCCCATTTTGATGGACATCCTTGGTAAATATAATCATATAAGATTTGAGAAATGTACAGTTTTGTAAGTTGCACTTAACCATAAAAGTAGATTTTCAAATTATTCACTGCTGTAGAAGCATATGGGCTGCATTCTGCCAAGAATGCCAATGATACAGCAACAGGTCCACTTTCAAAAGATTTCAGCCCCTCCCATATTGTCACTACATTTACTTATAGGCTGAGCCTTTTTTGGAGAAAGCTATATAAACAGCCAGAGTGACTAAAAATCTTCTGGACTTTCTTGCCCCTAAACAAAAATAGGAACGACTCATCCTGAACTAAACCGAGATATAAAAACAAAATATAAATTTTTAACTCATTAGCACTATATAAAAGAAGGGGAGTGATGATGGGTGTGGCTACTGCAGCAGTGAAGAATTCAAACATCTGCTGTTATGAGTAAGATCAACTTACACAACTGTACTATCTTCATCATTGTCACTGTTGCCACTTTCTCTGCCTCAGTGGAGGACAAAACCACTGGCTCTGGGTATCTAGTAGCATAATCTACCACTACCAGGATATACTTCTTCCCTGTAGAACGTGGAGTACTCAGAGGACCCACAGTATCCATACTTACCCTTTGAAATGGCTCTTCAATCACAGACAAAGGCATCAATAGACCTTTGATCTTGTCTCATGCCTTGCCTACCTTTTTACACTGCTTACAGGTCCTGCAGCACCCTGTTACATCTTTTGCAATCCCTGGCCAATAAAAGTTTTCCATAATACGTCTCTTAATAAGTTTTATGCCTATATGACCTGCAAAAGGAATGTTACGGGCTATGGCTGGAAGTGCCAGATGGTCAGCTCTGGACACTGCCAACAGCTGTAATGCCTCATCCTCTAGCCCTCCCTCAAGGGTTCACTCTCTGTACAGTAAACTTTTGTTCCAGTATACAGACTCCCTCTTTCTTTGAGCATCAAGTGCCTCCTTAGTTATGCTCTCAAGCCTTGTAAAGTAGTATCTGAAAGCTGAGTCTGTTTCATCTCTGTCTTTGTAACCTCTCCCAGCTCCACTTTCACAGGAAGCCTAGAACCTTCTGACAGCAGTGCCTCCTTGTCAGCCTGGATACTACCACTCACCTCTGTCCCTGCAGTCAGCATGTCCATGGTAATACCAGTACCTACCAGCAGCTGTGGTTCTCTTTCAAGCTCAGTGCTACAAGATAGCTCACCTCCCTTAAGTAATCACATCACTAGCCTCTGCTTCAGCCATAGGATCTGTCCGTGTCTATTCCAGGCTACCAGACTTTCATGCCTCTCTGCAAGCTTGACTGCATGTAACTGCATGCAAATAAGGGACTACAGTTTCAAAATCATTCCCTAGTATGACATCTGTAGGGGGGTCTAAATTACCATAAGGAATGGCAACAATGTGGAATGCTAAGATGAGTGAAAATGCAGGAAAACGAACTTGCTATTGTGGGGGGGCTGTGCCCCCCACCACTAAATATACATTCCAACTCTGAGGTCGCACTACAGTGAGGAAAGGGCAAATATTCCAATCCTCACTGTACCAGGACCCCAAACAAACAAGTTTGTTTTCCTGCGTTTTTGCTCATCTGAGCATTCAACATTGTTACCATTCAATATGGTAATATAGAACCCTGTAGGGATATCCTCAAACACACCTACCTGCTTGTTCCCTTTTCCAGCCTCCCTGTCAAGATGAACCCTGATCAAAGGTATTTGGAATGGGGTCCTACCCAAAGCTCTGACTGGTGTGGACCACCTAAGCAAGCACTGCTCCTCCTTAATCACTGCAGGCCTCATAATGGTTATATCAGAGGCTGCGTCTCTCTTAGCAGTGGTGTGTCTTCCATCCACTAAGACAGAATACAAATTTTGGTGATAGTTTGGTACCTCTTTTGTTTCCAGACAACTTGCCACTAGCATTCTGTCACCCCCACTTGCTGGCCCCCTCACCTTTTGTTTCTCACCTTGCTTCAGTGGACATTTGTATGCTACATCACCCCTCTCATTACATTTAAAACATCTAATCCCTAATCCTGACCATGTGTTTGAATTAATGGCTTCCCATGTTACTGGTGAACTCTGTTGGAGTGGTTTAGGCTGTCCCCCCCAATGGGTTCATTTATGTCCACGTGCAACACTGGGTATCCCTTTCTTATGCACTGGTGCCCTATTTACTTAGTAGAGAGCCCCTTTTTTCCTCAACTCATTTGCTGAGATGCACACTCGGTCTGCCAACCAGATCCTCATGTACTCAGGCAAAGTGCTGAGACCTTGGTCCCTCACCAAAAGGTCTGCCAGTCCTTCAAAACTGGTGAACTGTCACCCACTCACCCACCTGTGAAAGTAAGTACTTTAATCAGCAATGCAATCACATACACTTTCATATGCCTTGCATCTATGTTCACAACATTTTTTCTATACATTTCAGGGGTTAATGTGAAACAATCAAGTAAACATTGTTTTACACTGTATTAATTCAAACAATCAATATCAGTTCTATGAACCTATGAACCTACCATAGAATGAGGTGGGTCTGGAACCATACCCAGAGCCCTTGGCCAATGTTATACTGTTTACATGTCCTCTCAAATATATAAATAAATCTATCAAAGTCATCTAACTTCTTGTACTGAGGAAAAAGTTTACTGACCTTTATGGCTTCTGGCATTCAGTCATTCCCTTCCCCATTATCTCCATGACCCTGTTGAGGGGTTAGAAGCTCCTTTTTTGTGCTGTCTCTGTCTCTCATTTTCTTCAGGTTCCATCTCCAAATGCTTGGTCTCCAGTTACTTTTCATGATGATGCTGCTTTTCCTTTCCCTCTCCATCTCCTCAGCCTTTAAACATTGCAGTTCATATTGACACTGCTTCTCCATCTCTTCAGCCTCCAGTTTGAGTCTCCTTAACTCCAAACAAATTTTAAGTTCTCTGAGGAAAAGGTGAACTGTCTTGTTTCTGAAGGCTGCTTATCCCCAATGCCAAACTGGATATCCTCCGAGCTGTTGGTCTGCTCTGCGACTGTGACCAAGGCTGAGATAATTGCTTCCTTAAGTTGGCATGCACTAGTCCTTTGGCTTCACACACCTTGGCCAACTGGTTCTTGTCAGCTTGCTATAATCCTCTGCTGACATCTTTGCCCCTCTGTCCCTGACTAAACTGAATAAAAAAATGAATAAAACTGTTGTGACAATGAATCTCTGCAGGTTTATCTTGTGGGTATTGAGAGTGCACACCTCGGTGACAACTACCCAAAGGCTACTAAAGTTCAATTACAATCCCACACCACTGGCACCAATATGTGATGAGCCCTCTGTACCCTGCAGCAGTAACTAAGGAGTCTCAGTCCTCACCACTGTCTCTGGTAAGGGAGTGTCACTAAAAGCAGGTATAGAAATATACAATTTCCCATAAGTGTATACCAGGAAAAGGTTCCAAAACCTGGGACTGGACTATATGCTTCACTCCAGGTTCCCAAATGAGTCTCCACACTAACCACTGCAGGACACTGTGTCCCAGTTCTGTCCATCTAACACACTCACTCTTAAATGTCTAATATGCACACATACACACAGTGGCACAGATTTGCCACCTGTGTTTCTTTGCCCAAGTTACAAGGTAACGGCTGCCATCAGTCAAATATCACAATATTCTTCAAAAGGGTTGTTCAATTATATTGAAAAAATAGATATCAAAACAAATGATAGCATGTATCCCAAGCAGTAGGGCTTTTCGGAGTGGCCCTAGTATTATCACAATAAGCATGAACACTCTAATGTTATTAAAAATATTAACTAAATAACCAGCCACAATGAGAGGTAGTAAAACATTTAATAATAAGTAAAAGGATTTAAAAAAGTAAATACTGAATAACTGATTCCAGTAAACATCAGAGTTTCAAACACAGTAAATATGGAAATAGTATTGTAGAATTGCTCTCACATTGATTTTAGAAAACCTCTACCTAACTAACTGTATTTCCCTGACTATCTGAAGATTAACTGTCCCTGTCTGATCTAAATAACTCAGCAAGGCAAGATTATACTCTTACTCTTACTTCTGTAAGACAAGATAAGGGATTATGTTCACACTCCAGGCTATTGTGTGTCCTCGGCGACTAGAACAACTCTGCAGACAACTGAACTGCTACTACTGAACAGCTCTGGAAACAACTGAATAACAACTACTGACTCAGACCCTGCTTTTATATCAGATTTTTTTTTTTAAGTAACAGACTTTGAAAAGCAAACAAACAGTTGCAGTGAAGATTCTACTCTCCCAGCTCTGGCACACACTGACATCACATCTAGGTCAACTGACTAGCATAACATACATTCAGAATTCTCTTTAAAAAAAGGTACATTTGGTCAGCCAGAAGAACAGTTTGACATTCAAACATCTTGCATAAATCAGAGTGATAATCAAACACAAACCTATTTACAAAATGATAGCTAGTCATGCTGGCATATATAAAACAGGGTAATTTACAATTATTTACAAAACTTCAGCCAGTCATGCTAGCACAGATAACAATATCTTATATCCTCACACAGAGTATGAGAAAACCTTTCTCCCTGGTTTTGAAAGTTGATATAGGGCACTGGGAGACAGGCAGGTAGGGTTAGCCCCTTAGCACCCCAACATACACTGCTAATTTTATATATATATATATATATATATATATATATATATATATATATATATATATATATATATATATATACACACACACACACACACACACACACACATATATATATATATATATATGTAATAACTCCAGACTCACACAAACATGAGGTATGAGCATATTCCCAATAATTGTGCAATCTCACACACCGGTTGATCAGTTGCTTAGTTGATCATATGTGGTTGACTAAACAGCTGCCGACCACACATACACATGCATGTACACTCTGTGTATTCCATTACTCTGATATACATACATACACACACACACACACACACACACACACACACACACACACACACACACACATATATATATATATATATATATATACACATACATACACACATGATGAACCTAGAATATATGAGATCTGCAGGTTTAATTGAGATGAGTGGAGATGAGGTCAAAATTCCCAGCAGAAAGTTAAGATCATTGGTAGGATTTTAAATCAGAAACTGTTTTACTAAGAAAATGTTGAGAAAGAAAAAGGATCTATGGTAAACATACAGAAATTACCACAAGATGCACCTTAATAAAGAAGTACTGAGAGCACAGGCTATAACTCACCTCTCACTCTAGATATTGTCCTCCCCCAAAGTGCCTTTTTTAGGCAATGCCAAACTGAAAGTTTTTACAACATTGCAAATCAAAACCAAGAAAATCTAAATGTGTAAGTGCTCAGTGTTAGGGGTCTAAATAAGAAACTTTACTCTGTACAAGCTCTCCTCATACTGGAGAATGCTCATGTCTGTGGAGTCACTGAGACATAGTTTAAAGCCACATACAGTACACTGTCAGTGCAGGCTATAATGCCTTTCATACATTTAGACCACTCAGTTACTACACAGACAGGATTAAAGGTGGAGGTTTCTTGATTACATCAGAAATAAATATACCTTAAAGCTGGTCAAACAGGACAATGCACTTGAGCTTCTCCATGTTCAGATCATAATAGGCAAAACCCATACCACTTTCTTGTAAGCTATGACCCAGAAAACCCATTACATGTATTTAACCTTATTGGAAACACTCACCATCTAAATAAATGCATATTCATGGGCAACATTAATTACCTACTATTAAATGGGAGTCATACACAACACCAAATGTGCAGGCAGAGAGATTCCTGGATTTTGTAAACACAAACACCCTTGACCAGATTTTCATAATGCTGACCAGAGGCACAAACATACTGAATCTGGTCCTCACTAATATGGGTGAGTGCTGAAAGTGGAACTATGGATTCAAAAACACACACACACACACACACACACACACACACACACACACACACATGTTAACTTGACCTCTGATGAAGGTACCTTTGCTGATTTGCACTGTTATCAATGTGCATAATGTCGGTATATATATATATATATATATATATATATATATATATATATATATATATATATATATGTATATATATAAACTGACTTTTTGGATGAAATGACAACACTAAATGAAATACAATGACAAATCATTGCTCTGTAACAGCATAACTGAAATGCAAAATGCTGTTCAATTATGCAACTTGCAGTACAAGTTGTGATTTTGCTGGGATTGTGAGATAGTAGGGTAAAGGAATTTGCTCTTTTCTTCACTCTTTTATGTGATCTTGGAGTATGTATATTTAAATAAGTGTGGGTGTGCAGCTGGGGGAGGCTTGCCCCCTGCAAAAACAGTGTTTCTAGTGGATTTGTCCATTCAGTGTGTTCAGTGAGAGCCAGTAAGTTTGATGGAGTGTGTTCTGATATACTGACTTACTGATCTGGTGCACATCAATAATTCAATACAGACACAAAGAACAATCAACAGATCAAAAGAGCCTACCCAGAACTTTTAGCAAAGAAGCTGCAATAAAATAAATACCCAGATAAAAGCAGGTAATCTAGTAGGTACTCTGGTGGAGAGTTTTCTCATCTACCACTTGCATTCACTAGATTCTGTTCACCAAAGGGAAAGATGGTTTAGACTCATACCATTTACACAGATCCTTGGTCTCAGTGAGTTCATGGAAGCCATATGGTTAATCAAATTTTAAATTTCCAAATCTAAATGGCTTGGGGGATACCATCATGGTACACCTATCTTGAATGCAAACTGAAAAACAATGGAGGGGGCAAAGTTAAAAATAATGGGGGAGACTAAAGATGCACTATCAGGGACAATTTTTAAATATTACTGTAATCCAGTTGTCAGTCAAAAAAACAGATTTTGCATCAACATGCATTTTTTTAAACAATAAGAAAATAAGAAGTATGAACCTCTAATGTTTGGCATCACTAACGGACTGTAATCATGACTGATTTACCGGAAAATGAGAAATTTTAGGAAGAACGGAAAAATATGAGGCAAAGATCACAGTATGCTTGAACACACTAGGCCTGACAAATCTTATGGGATACTCATGTTGGCGTTGACGAAAATGCTAGTAAGGTATTTAACTTAACAGCAACGTCTGTAAATAAAATTTATGGTTCTGTAAATCAATTACTTTAACGTTACTATGTCTGTGAGTTATTTGGAAATGAGTACCCTCTTCAAAACCTAGAAATGTACATCTTCCCATTATCATACTCTCCAACAGAATAATATTAAGGCCCTAGATGATCAATGTAGCTTGAGCACTTCACAGTCTTCTGATGTGATAGGCATAAAAGCATAACATTACTAAAAGGATACACATCCTACATGGACTGACTCAAAGCCCTGTCACTATACTCAGTATCCTACAATCTGCTCAGAGTTGACCTGTGGCTGGCACACACTGCATCCTCTGACCTAATACTGATGGACCTGCTACAAATCAGCAAGTTAGCTGGCATCAGAAATACTCAGTGCAAGCATCTAAACCTCTTCTGCAATATCAACAGAAAAGTTTGAAGGAACAGGTATATCTCACAGAAGACACTATTGCTTTCAAACAGACTACCCATCCATGTAAAACAAAACTCATCCATGTCCATAGTCAAGCACAACTTGGCTCTGTGCATGGGTAATACAGCATTTACCCCAGGACTGCTCCTATAGACAGAGGCATCTCTTAAATGCTTTATTCCATTTATGGATCTCCTCAAAATATTTATATTATGATCCAGTTATTCTCACTAGGGATAAGATATAATTATCAATCATGAGATGGGTAAGGCCAATCTAATGCCAAACAGGAGAGGGTAATTGAACACCAAAAGGGAAACTTAAAATGGCCTGCAAGGACAGCTAGCCTAGTATTATTTTTATGAGCCTATAAATCTATAAAGAAGACTTACTATACAGAACAACTGAGCTAAATAGTCAAAAAATGTCTAAAACATTGTCTCTCTCTGTTTTTTCCAAATCCTTTGTTTCTTAAAAAAGTGAGCAACAAAAAATCGTTACACTGCTGAATGAGTTAAAACTGTAGAAAAGTAACAGGAATTATTTATTTTTATTATACAATGACCCCCCCCCATTAATATTCCAAAATGTGCATGCTGATTGGCCAGCGTGCCCCATTGTAAATCCCGCAATATACCAATGGAAAAAGGCCCAAACTTTTTTCCATTGGTATAAGGTGTCCAAAACTTTTTTTTAATGAAAAAAAAAAAGGAAATGGAGACTTTCTTTTTTCCGTTGCTTCCGTTTCAAAGCATTGATGTACTGGGTATGCGAGGGAACGCAAGTCCCATACGGATGTGCAGTACATCAACACAAAGAAGCAGTATACCACCACCGGCGCCATTATTCAAAGACATTATTTAAGAAAAGTAAGTATTTTTTTTCTTAAATAATGTCATTGTATTATACAAATAACCGACTCCGTGTTTGTGATATATTGAAGATTTACCCATGGTTGGCTTTATTTAATCACTCGGGCTTCGCCCTTATGATTAAGCCACACCAACCATGGG
The DNA here is from genome assembly GCF_019279795.1 of Protopterus annectens. Taxonomy (NCBI): domain Eukaryota; kingdom Metazoa; phylum Chordata; order Ceratodontiformes; family Protopteridae; genus Protopterus; species Protopterus annectens. The sequence continues at coordinate 1,370,114,588 of NC_056744.1, read as the reverse complement.
TAAATCTTCAATATGCCACACCATGTCATAGATTATTGCTTAAATATACCACACCACATCATCAGTTATTGCTTAAATATAACATAAAAGACCAATGATAGTTGAAAAAAGTAACTGCAAAATAATGCGAGGGACTACACAAGTACAAACATCTGGTGCTGATGCAGGATATAAAGCATCAAGACTACAAAGAACTGAAGACAGTTCAGAAACAATGTTGCTTTTATATGGTCTCTCATGTTTAGTCAAGGATCCAGAGAAAACTACTGTAAAACTAGCATAAATCTTGACAGGGGCAAGAAGACTGCTTATGAAGTCTGTGGCTGGAATAAGAAAGGGAAGGTGAAGATAACCCAAATGTTATAATTCACATTTAGAGTGATTCTCCCTAAAGAATAACAATTCTGTGCTAGTGGAAATAGTAATAATTTATTTAGATTAAGTTTAAAACAATAAAGACCAACAAAGTTAACTGTCTGCACCATAAAAGAGATATCACATAGTGGGTAGGATGAAAACAGCACAGTTAGGGCCAGTGAGTAGCACAGTTGTCTCACATCAAGAGGTTCTCCAGTTCATTTCTTGGTTATATTTTCTGTATGGAATATGCATGCCTTCTTGTGTTTGCATGCATTTTCTTCAGGAACTCTTGTTTTCTGCTCATGTCAAAAAAGCATGAAGGGAGGCAGAATGACATTTCTAAATAGTCCATATTTTTTTAAAAAGAAACATCTTTATTACATTTTAATGTATGACAATCATACATTTCCATAAATGAAAACAAACCATACTGACATAATTTTAGTTGCAAACATTATATGTCACAAACCATTTTGACATAATTGTAGTTGTAAATAGTATACATCACTTATAATCTATTCAGTCACTTTCAGTCAAGCATTACATCGCTCATTCATATCCTGCCTTCTTTTAAACCTTGTTCCTTTTCTGCTTGTATTGTTCCCACGGTTCCCATTTTTCTATGTAATTTGTTCCTACCATTTTCTAAAGATCCCAATTCCAGTTGTTTTATCTCTTACTATATTCACTACTTCTAGCAAAGTTGGTTTAGACTTTGATTTCCATTTTCTTAGCAAGGAATTACTATGTCTAGGCAACTATGATTCTGTATTATGGATCAAAAAATTATTTTCTTAGTTACACCAATTTGCTCACCCATTATCTCTGACAGACCTGTCCTAAGGGAATCTGCAAAGCCTGCCAACTCTTTGCACTCCCAGAAAATTTGTTCTCAAATTATTTCTTCTCCATCACACCTCCAACATTTGCTGTCTACCTGAGGAAAAATTTGTTGGGAGTTTACTTGGGTGTAAAAATATCTATGTAAACACTTCCAGGAAAAGATCCTAAATCTTCTACACTATGTTGGATATTTGGGAAACATACGTACATCCCCCATTGTTTCTTTGTGAATTGCTTATCCAGTCTCTCTTCCCAATCTTTTCTAACCTCATCTAATTTATTCTTACCATTATCAATCAATATTTTGTATGCTCTACTAATTATTTCCTTTTTTAACAGCAGCTTCTTTTCTAGATTCTACTAAAAACTCTACTAGTGCTGGTCTTTCACGTAGGATCCAACTGCTTCTTTCTTTTTGCCTATGCTCTAATATCAATCCTTGATAGGTAAGGCAGTCTCCATCCTGCAGGGCAAATAAATTAATGGCATCTTCCCATTCTATTACCTTTCCATCTCTAATCATTTACTCCCAATATCTTGGTTCTTTTACCATTTTTTTCCAATAAATTCCAACCCCCTCTTGCCTACTGTTTGTATCCCTATTTGCAGTCATCCTTATTGGCATAATCTTCTTTTTTCTACTTTCATGTTCGCTTAATTCTTAGAATACTTTCTACTACTTTATGGAAATATTTATCTACATGGTTGTTGTTATCCTCCTTAAGGATCTGCATCCAAAATCCCAGTCTCTCCTTATTTCTTGCGCTCCCCCATTTCATCATCATCCCTTTCCACTTTGAATTATAGGTTTCTGCTTGTGCTTTGTTAATTGCGTAACTCTGAAATGCCCCTTAAAATCAGGTAATCCCAAACCGCCTTGTTCCATTGGAAGAATCAGCTTATCCTGCTTGACTTTTGCCATCTTCTCCTCCCAGATAAAATTTTTTATCTCTTCATTAATTGCTATTTACAATTTCTCCTCTAGTAGATAAAAATATGCCTGACCTCTGTATAAGATTAAAGGGACTAAAAACATTTTAACTGCTTGTATCTATCCATATCCATATAACAGAGCTTCCAATTTCTCAGTTTTGTATTATTTTTGTTTAGTCTCTTCCCACATATCCTTAGCTGCCACATCAGAATCCTTTTTAATCCATACCGCTAATTGCTTCATTTTATTATGCCACCATGAATATGGATATTGCTGAACCAATTCATTTGTGGGTATATAATTTACAGCTATTACCTTTGTTTTAGTTTAATTAATTTTGTATTCCTCGAAAAGATATGAAACTGCCTTAAAATGTCCCACAACACTAAAATGCCCTTTTCTGGTTTTATCATGTGCATACATGTGTTTGTGATGTAGAACATTCTGCAGATGGCAGCAGCTGTTCACGGAGACAGTGCAAGAGTTGATGCGACTTGTATGCCCCGATGGATAGTTACTTACTACAACACTTGATCTGTGAGTAGCAACACTGTAATAGAAAATCTTAACATCTGGGTTTTATCTTGCCTTTCCTGTGTCTTATTTGGCCGTTAAGTCCAAAAGTCATGAACTGTCCCTCTGGAGACCAATGTAGATATGTGTGTGGCCTCCTTTTATTTTCTGTACTGGTGTACATTCTGTTCAGTTCACCATGGTAGGATGCTTTACAGGGGACAGTGGACATAACAGACAAATGGCCATAGTTACGTGTAATTATTTAAATGTATGGAACTTCCAAAGAAAATTAGCATGAATAAAGTACAGTTCTGTAAGTCCTAATTTGAAAGAGTAGATGCTCAGAGAACACACTGCCTTATTTGCATGTGGGTAGTAGAGGCCTGCTACCCTCCCTCTTGCAGTCTAAAAAAGCTTGGAGCTCTTCCCACTGCCTGTCTGTGGGTACGAAGGAACAATCACTTGGCAGTACCAGGACTGCTTGTGAAACCCACAGACAGGATCCTTTCAGTTTTCTAGGGTCCAGCAGGAACAGCAGCTGAAAAAAAAACACAAGCTTTGCAAACACCTACTGTTGCAAAAAGACACACACACACACACACACACACACACACACACACACACACACACACACACACACACACACACACACACACACACACACACACACGTGCATACACACATAGGCTAAAGAACAAAATTCAGTGGCAACTACACCAATTAACTATATACATCCATCAGCTGTTACAGATATGTAAGACTTATGCAACTGTAGTATTTTCAACAAACACACTGTCTTACTGGCATATGGGTAGATTCCCAAAACGTATACAACCTGGGAGGAAAAAATATGAGTTAAGAGTCAAGTTTCCTTACTCTTAAGTTCTGGAAAGTACACAGAGATTAACAGACTGATCGAGACTACATTCTGAGACCACATTCAGCATGAAATCCAACGGGCTCATGGACAGGTCACAAATAGTTAAAGTAGGTGAATCCAGATCCAACAATAGACCTGTACCTAGTGATGTGCAACAGGGTTTAATGCTGGGACCATTCCTTTTTGGAATATACTTCTCTGAAGTCAAGGCCAATGTGGAAGACCTCTGGATGACAAATTTTGTTGACAACTGTAAGCTGGAGGCAATCATTGAATCCTCCAACATAGTAGATATCCTACAAGAGGATTTAAATCATTCAAATGATTGGTGCTAGAGCCATGGCCTGAAACTGAATGCCAAAAATGCATTACCCTACCCTTTGGGAAGTCAAATACCCTTGCAAATTACAACATTAATAGCACATCCCTAACAGTACACTCAGAGGTGAGAGATCTAGGTACTTAGATAGATAGTAGCCTGAACACTGTTTGCTATGTGTCCACAGTGGTGAGAAAGTCGTTCTATGTGGCACATCTTATAAGTAAAGGTATGGCATTCCATACCCAATGATGTTATAGCTCCACTGTTTTCAGACCTCATTAGAACAATAATTTAGTAAAATGTGTATATTTGGCCAGGCACTAGCAACAGCTGGAGCAACCTCAGAGGTTCCTCACAAAGAAAATACAGGGTGTTAACAACATGTCTTATGCAGATAGACTAAAATCCCTATCTCTTCACTCTGTCTTCTACTGACTATTAATGGATGACCTATGCCTAACCTTCAAGGCACTCACAAATCCTGCCCTGATGGAGCTGCTACACATGTGCAAGACAAACAACATGAGGGTCACCCAATCTAGGGAACTAAACCTAGTCAGTGGCTCAGAAAACATGATGGAGATACAGATATGTGTCTCTTCTTTGAAATAGGCTTCCTATTCATGTTAATCAGAGCCCTTTCTTGGCCCTCTTCAAACACAATCTGACTCAATCAATAGGGAATAACAAATTAACAACTAAGGTACCACATCTGTCCCTTATGGACAGGGGCAATCTGTAAAATACTCAAGACAATTTAGATCAACTGATGGGGAATCGCAAATTCACACTTTTGGTAGGGCTTATGTCCCTCATGGACAGGGGCAATCTGTAAAATACTCAAGGCATAGATACAAACCTATGCCATCTACATATATCTTGTTACATTGGGTCATATTGTCTAGGCTTGCAAGGGCTGTTAAGCCCTTAGCCTAGTAACCTCCTATGAACGTATGAAAGAGGGATTAGTTGATAACACAACCTTATCTCTCTCAACAAATATTGTCCCACAATGGGAGCTTCCAGATAAACTCACTTTGCAGATGTCAGAGTAATAAGCAAAACAGTTTTCCACATTAAGAACTTGAAATCAACTTAAACTGCTGGTTTGAAAGGTGATAAGGTTAACTTTGGTAGAGCATAGCTACGATCCCGTGAAGGAGGAGAAGGAATTTGCTTGCAAGGAGGTATCATATGCAAAACTCCTTTCATGATCTGTTTTACTAAAAAAAAAAAAAAAAAAAGAAGGAAGAGAGGGATCTATAAACAGGCAAGCAGAGTTGGTCACTAAATGCACCTTAATGAAGGCATATGGTAAGCCATGCTGATGTAGCTCACACAAATCTCTAATCGGAGTTGCTGGCTACTGAGACTTGTCTGCATATATCAACTGGACACAAGCTGATTTAAGTACACTTTTCTCTGCACTTATTTAAGAAAGATTTGATTCAGTAAATATTGTGTGTCTCTATCTACCTGCAGTTGCCTGAAGTGTGAAAAAGTGTAGCCATCTGGGCTCATTGAAAGTTGTTTGACTGCTTTGAAATTCCTATGTTAGTGTTAGCCTGGGGGTTTCTCTGCTTGCTTAAAAATCTGTGTTGGTTACATTTGTAGTAATCATTTCTAATTGGAGTTGCTGGCTACTGAGACTTGTCTGCATATATCAAATGGACACAAGCTGATTTAAGTATACATTTCTCTGCACTTATTTAAGAAAGATTTGATTCAGTAAATATTGTGTGTCTCTGTCTATCTGCAGTTAGTTCCCCACCCCCCTCCCTGTTTCCTGTTGTGGTGTTAATCTTGGTGGCTTTGGAATTGCCCACCCCTGCTGTAAATCTGTTTTTGGACACTCATCCTGGACCCATCTCATTTGCTCACTCACCTGAGTACAGTGAGATCATATTTTGATTTCAGATACTCCTACCAGTCCCATCTCCTCTGCGGTGTACAGAGGGAGAACTTGGGAAGGACATTCCCCTATAGTATCTCAATCTGCTCTGTTTCCTCCCTCTCCACAAAAAAAAAAAATGCACTTTATCTGCTTTACTGCATTTGTGTTTCTTCCTACTTTATTACCTTATTTTGCGTTTGCCTCTTCTTAAAAGTACTCAGTTGAATTTATTCTGCTGCCTTTATTACTGCTTGTTAGTAGCCTGATTAAACTGTAACTGTTATTCTAAGGCCTTTGGTTTAAGCACTTGGGCTTCAAACCAGTTGTTTTACATTAAGAAAGTTTGTGGTCTGCACTGTTGTGGCAGGACAGGTAGCGTACATCTCTCTAAGTTGGGAACTGTTGATTGAAGGCTCAGTGTCTGTTATTCTAAAAGTGTATTAATTCTGGGTTAAGCACTTGGGCTTCAAGTCAGTTATTCTACATTAAGAAAGTTTGTGGTCTGCACGCTTGTGGGAGGAGAGGGTAGATTCTGCCCTTCTGATCTGGGAATTTGAGCATGCTTACTTGAACTGTTTCTTTCTGAAATCGGTACGCCTTGTTTGCTGTAGCATAGACTAGATTCAGGCCTGCTGGATCTAGCTTTGTTTGCATAAATTTTGCACTGATTTAGGCCGTCTTTTTTGGAGAAGGTTTCTCTGTACCCTAGTGGCAGGAGTGTGCAGTTAGAACTTGTTTGATTGAAGACTGCTGAAACAGGGCTCAGTTTTATGCTTTTTAACTGGTTAATTGGGTAAAGTGTTGCTTTGATTGTATCTGCTCTATTTTCTGAAAAAAAAAATAAAATATACACACATATATATATATATATATATATATATATATATATATATATATATATATATATACTTGTTAACCACCTTTATGAACTAGTATAGTCCAGTTTTCAGGTCACTGCTGAATCCAGGGCTGTGTTACAAGTTTCTGTGTTGCCCATACCTTATTTGGATAGAAGGAAGTTTCTCTGTTTACCTGTGAGAGAGTGGAGCTTTGAGCAGCCTATCTGTCCCTGGAGGAGTGGTTTCAGCCCAGAAGTTAGTAGTTTATTGGCCATTTTGGGCTAATTTCTATCTCTTTCACTTCCCTGCTATAAAAACCGCATTTGCACAGTTTTTGCAGTTGTATTCCACTCAGCAAGTGCCTTCCAGGTGTTCTGCAGAGTCTACAGCAGCTGAGAGACAAAAGAGAGACTTTGGAGTGATTAAGTATAATTTTTCTGCTTTTCTTGCTGTCTTAAACTAATTCCGCCTAAATGACCAGTTGTTTTAGCATTTCTGTGATTTAAAAAGTTTGTTATTGCTACATATTGTACTTATTTGCTGTCTGCACTTGAATTAAGTTATTTTGTGTTTAAATAATCTGTTTAACTGTTGTTGGCTACACATTAAAGTGCGATAGCCTTTTCTGTGCATTTAAAGTGTTGTTTTGATTGTATCTGCTCCATTTTCTGAGAAAAAAATCAAAACAAAAAAAACAAAAAAAAAAACTTGTTTCCTGCCTTTCTGATCTAGTATATTCCAGTTTTCAGATTATTGCTGAATCCAGGGCTGTGTTATAAGTTTCTGTGTTGCCCATACCTTACTTGTATAGAAGGAAGGCTCTCTGCTCACCTGTGAGAGAGGGGAGCTTTGAACAGCCTATCTGTCCCTGAAGGAGTAGTTTCAGCCTAGAAGTTAGTAGTTTGTCATTTTGGGCTACTTTTGATTATATCTGCTCTATTTTCTGAAAATATATATATATATATATATATATATACTTGTTTCCTGCCTTTCTGAACTAGTATAGTCCAGTTTTCAGGTTATTGCTGAATCCGGGGCTGTGTTACAAGTTTCTGTGTTGCCCATACCTTACTTGGATAGAAGGAAGTTTCTCTGTTCACTTGTGAGAGAGGGGAGCTTTGAGCAGCCTATCTGTCCCTGGAGGAGTGGTTTCAGCCCAGAAGTTAGCAGTTTATTGGCCATTTTGAGCTAATTTTGATTGTATCTGCCCTATTTTTTGAAAAAAAAAAACAAAAATAACAAAAAAAAAAACAAAAAAAAAAAAAAATTTACTTGTTTGCCTCCTTTCTAAGCTAGTATAGTCCTGTTTTCAGGTTATTGCTGAATCCAGGGCTGTGTTACAAGTTTCTGTGTTGCCCATACCTTACTTGGAGAGAAGGAAGTTTCTCTGTTCACCTGTGAGAGAGAGGAATTTTGAGCAGTCTATCTGTCCCTGGAGGAGTGGTTTCAGCCCAGAAGTTAGTAGTTTGTTGGCCATTTTGGGATAATTTCAATCTTTTTAACTTCCCTGCTATAAAAACCGCATTTGCGCGGTTTTGCATGCTGGGTAGCTTGAGTTAAATGATTCTTGGCTCCATGAAGTCTACTCTTCAATTTTTCCCTTGGAACTAGACAAACCTTCACCTTTAGCACTCAAACCATTCATTTCACAGTCAAGCACTTGCTTAAAACTCATAGCAAGCACTAATTACCCTAGCACTAGACCCCTCCCTATACTGTCCAGAAGGATAAGGCTCTCTATTCGTCCCCACCAGCCAATCAGAAAAACAGCTTACTCTACCTATTCTGGCATGTCCAAAGGGCATTTTCTGGTGTACTCTCCAGTCCAACTGGTGAATCTGGGCATTTTGAGGCAATGCCACAACTGCCTCATGTACACAGACAACCCTCTCCTCCTACCATGAAGCACTAATATATGTGAGAGATGAATTATACAGCCAAAATAGAGGCAAAGCTCTCTCAACCCAAGACTGGAACTGACAGTCAAGAGGAGAAGGGTAATACTTGCAACACACCACCAGTCTCACATAGACCTAATAAACCAACACCGGCAAATAACACACAGGAATACATGAAAACATACTCAGAGGCTCTAAATAAAAATCTGCAAAAGCAACAGAGACCTCCAAAGCAGACATCCAAGCAACCTCTACACCCCATCACCAACCATGAAAGACATAATTCACATAATCAGTGTGCCACGCAACCACACCCCTTAAGGCAAAATAACATACCCAACACACTAGTAATAGGTAACTCTATAGTCAGGCACACTGACGTCCCACTAACTAGGCTGGACAAGGAGAAGGTTACAGTTAGCTGCCTGTCAGGAGCTAGGGTCTGCCACATAACACAAGTACTCAGGTCACTCCAGAACAAGTACAAATATGACTCTGTTGTTGTCCATGTTGGTGTGAATGACCTGAGACGTACCTCCCTGGACTACATGAAAAGAGACATGGAAGAGCTCTCTGATCATGTAGCCTAGGCTGTATGACACACCCTGACCCTGAGTACCATCATACCCTCACCAAGAATGATGCCACAGTATAAAGAAAAAATGATCAATTTCAACGATTGGCTAAGTTTCTGGTGTCATTCAAAGGGGATTTAGTATCTGTCCGCCTGGGATGACATGCTTGTCAAGCCACGTTGCTTCACAAGAGATGGCTTGCACCTGTCACCCTTAGGCTTTCAAATACTGGCCAAGGTTCTTGCTGCCCCCATAGTGCCTTTTTTAGGCAAGGCTCAAAAGACAAACCCATCACCATAAATAGCACAAGTAACCAAAAACTGAGCGTAATGCTACTCAACGCCAGAAGTCTAAACCTCAAAATGCATGCACTTGAGGCACTCCTCATTATGGAGAACATTGACATCTGTACAGTAACAGAAACCTGGTTTAAGGCTCCTGAGAGCACCCCAGCACAACTAGGCTATAACGCATACCATACCTTTCAGCCACAGAACCAGGACCGAAACACAAAAGGCAGGGGTGTATCCATATTCATAAAGGATACCCACACCTTCAGGTTAGTAGCGCAGCACAATGCATCAGAGATCATCCATGTGCAACTAACAACAGGTAAAACTGCAATCCAAATTGTAGCTAGCTACAGATCACCCACCATGACCCAGGACCCTCATTCCGCATTTCTGGAGACACTGGGAAATATGAAGGTCCTACCAAACACCCTAATACTGGGTGATTTCAATTACCCAAACATAAACTGGGGGAACTACTCAAGTACTAACTCCCTTGCCTAACGCTTCCTAGAATTTATAAACTTGAATGACCTAGATCAACTAGTCACCACCCCCACCAGAGGGAACAACATATTGGACCTGGTCATCACCAACATGGGTGACCGGTTCCACACCGGAGGTCAACCCCTCACTGGTTAGATCAGAACATAGTCTAATCACTCTGGATATCCACATTCCGCCCCCACCTCCAATCAAGGAAACCATTGTGAAAAACTTTTCAAAAGCAAACTTCACGTTACTTAAGACCGAGGTGGAAAGGTTCACAGCCCCCATGCTAAAGGACAATGCTGTCCAAGCTGCTGAAACCTTTACAAAGGCACTCTATGAGCATCTGCAGGAATGCATGGATCATGCTATCCCAAGTAAAACCAAGAATCACTCCTCCAAGAAAAGGAAACCAGTCTGGTGGACCCCTGCTATAAACAAGCTATACAACAGAAGGAGGAAACTAGTTCAGAAAAGAGTAAAATCCGAAGAAGGAAAGACATCCCCGATCAGTATCAGCAAGAAACTACGATCCCTCATTAAATCATCCAAGGCTAGTTTCGAAAGAAAAATTGCCAATGACTCCAAAGATAACCACAAACCATTCTTTAGCTATGTCAAGAACCTAAGTGGAAACTCTCAGATCTGCTCTGAGTTAGTGCAGAATGGCACAAAATACACTGACCGACTGATATTGCCAACATTCTGGCAGACAGGTTTAGTGCAAACTTCACCCCCCCCCCTCTCACCCCCTAAAGGGACGATAACCATACCAGAAGAATGTAGGGCTCCATCAATCACCGACACACAGGTTGAAACAGCCCTATCCAAAGCCAAAAGCACAGCTTCAAAGGGACCGGACAGTGTCCCAGGCTGCGTCTTACAAGAGATCCAAAATGAACTAACCCCTCATCTAAACACACTGTTTAAACTCAGCCTCTCTACAGGCTACATACCCACAGAATGGCGCACATCAACAGTTATCCCACTCCACAAAGGTGGAGCCACAACAGACGCCAGGAACTATCGCCCTATAAGCCTGACTAGCCTGGTCTGCATGGCTATGGAGCGCATCATCATGGAACTCATTAACAGAGACATTGGGAACCTCCAAACCTTGGACCCTACCCAGTTTGGCTTTGTTAAGGGAAGATCATGCCTCCTAAACCTGGTGGACTTCTTTGAGACAGATTCCAAGGCATTAGACGAGGGAAAGGAGGTCCACACAGCCTACCTAGACCTTGCAAAGGCTTTCAACACCATTCCCCATTCTAGTATTATAGACAAGCTCACCAGCTTGAACATAAACCCCTATGTCATGAAGTGGGTTGCCAACTGGCTCATGGATAGAATTCACATGGTGAGAGTTGCAGGCTCTATGTCCGGCTGTAAACCGGTTACAAGTGGTGTCCCCTAGGGCTCAATCCTAGGACCCCTCCTGTTCAGTATATACTTCTCAGAGGTACAGGTAAGCATAGGAGGACTATGGCTGATCAAGTTTGCAGATGACTGCAAACTAGGGGCCATAATTAATTCCCCGGCTGATACAGACACCCTCCAGAAGAGTCTCACTGAGACGGATACCTGGTGTCAAAATCATGGCCTCAAACTAAATGCCAAAAAGTGCATAGTCATCCCCTTTGGAAAAAACAAAGTACCCACGAACTACCACATAGGTGGTAGTCCCCTAAATACAGAAAATGTAATAAGAGATCTGGGGACCTAAGTAGATAGTAATCTCTCCTTTGATAATCATATTGCCAAGGTGGTTAGAAAATCCTACTATGTGGCCCACATAATCACAAAAGGGTTCGCATCTAGAACAAAAGAGGATATTGTGCCTCTAAACTCATCACTCATTAGACCCATCATAGAATACAACACCCCATTTGGGATGTACCTTACAGGACACCTGCAACAGCTGGAAAGACCACAAAAGTACCTCACCAAGAGGATTACTGGCCTCAAACAGATGCCCTATGCAGCCCGACTCAAGAAACTCCAGCTGTACTCGGTTGCATACTGCTTACTCAGAGGTGATCTCTGCCTGACTTACAAGGCCATGTCCAACTCAGAATTGATGGACATGCTCCACCTATAAAAAAAACAAATCCCGGAGAGCCACACACTCTAGAGATATAAACCTCACCACAATGATAAATAGGACATGCTGGAGGGATAGATTCCTGTTGCAGAGACTCCCCATGCTTTGGAACAGGATTCCAATATATATCAGGCAGAGCCCCTCACTAACACTCTACAAGAGAAACCTTGACGGGTGGATGGGAAACAGCAAATTTACCCCAGGGATCACTGCAGTGGCTCTGCTGGACAGTGGCACAGGGAACTAATGGCTCTGCTGGACAGGGGCACAGGGAACCTAAGGGGGTGGCGAAAGCCAACACATTCTGACTAGGCTTATAAATGCCCTTGGGCAGATAGCCTAGTACTTACCTATGAACCTATGAACAAATATTTCAAGACCAGATGGGTATTAACCTTAGTGGACTGACTGTTTCCACTTAGGCACCATTTAGAAAACCTCATCCATTTATCACCATAAGATTTTCTAGTAATAGGTTTTATGGTCTCCTTTAGCACCTGCTGCACATCCTCATGAAGCAAGTTCATAAACTGAGTCAAGAGTGAATCATTCAGGCTGGCAGATGAAGTTTCTGCAATAGGCGTGCACAAGCTTGAAACTGTGACTAAATCAGAGTGCTAGAAGCAGACTTCTTAGATGTTCCTATTTTGTAGAGGTATCCCTGATGTTTTGTTCCATTCCTCCTAAAACTGGAAATCATTTTGAGAATTTCTAAGATATTAGTGCCAACATTTAAAATGTGTTCCTAATTTGGGGCCTTTTCTACAGTTAATTTTTACTTTGTTCCAAATTCCATTGGTAAAAGTTGAAAGCGTTGGCTAGGAGATCTGTGGTATTTACACTTGGTCGATACCATTGGAAGGAAGAACCAAGACTGCATAGACCAATAGGGAGTCACCACAATGATCTTTCTCATTTCTTAATGAACCTAAAGATGTACCTCATGAATAAGTGGAAAGGGTAAAAATGCATACAGGAACATTCCAGTCCAAGTGAGTGAGAAAGCATTGGTCCTCCAAGCATGGCTGTAATGATGTCTGGGACAGAATTTCTACAGCTAATTGTTTTGAAAGGTGGAAAACGGATCTATTTGAGGCATTCCCCACATCTGCACTAGATTCTGGAACAAAACTGCCTAGAGTTGTCACTCATGCGGGCCTGCCCCAGATCTGCTTAATCCATCTGCCACAATGCTATGCTCTGACATTATAACATCATGTTATAACAGTAACATTATAATATTATAGTATTAGTATGATGTCTGAAGAGTTATAGAATGCAGTAAAGCCAGATTACATGCTATTATTGCTAACCAGCACATAGTATAACACCTTGTACCCTTTTGACTGTTGAGGTACCACATCACTGTGATGTTGTTCATAACCACAAAAAGAGGACTCAGAGTCCATATGTGGTGAAAGACTTTCACGATGTGAATCGCTGCCAATATTTCCTTGATACTGATGTACTTCAGTGCATCCTTGGCTGCCTAAGTGGCTTATACTTGCATTCCATTGACACAGCTCCCCAAGTCTGGACAGCTTGCACTGGCACCAGAGGGGAGAAAGGAATTCCCAGATTGATACTCAACAGTTTTCTCAACCACTTTAACTCTTGTCTGATGAAAGGCAGCACTAGCAACTGGAATTCAAGGGAATGAAGGTGCTGAGTCCAGCAATTTTGGTTATACCACTGAATTTGTCTCATATGAAACTGGGACAGCGGCCCCATGAGAATCATGGGCACCATCAATCTGATCATGTTTAGAAATCTCTTGCCAAGGTGAGATTTCTCTTGAAGAATTCCAGAAACATTGGCTGGTAAAACAGACTCTTGTCTTTGGGAAGAAAAGCCATTATTTGTAAGCATGCCAATCACAACTTCTGGAGGTTGAATTTGAACCCTAGATGGGAAAGTAAGTTTCAGACATTTTCTAAAGAATCTAAATACCTGGATACCAATTCTATACAGATCAGCAAATCATCTAAGCAAAGAAAAATGTGAATGCCCAGAACCCAACAGTAGGCCACTACTAGGGCAAGGCATTTGTTAAGCACTTGAGGTGCAGTGAATATCCTAAAGAACAATATAGAAAACTGATAGTATGAACTAGACACAACAAATCTCAGAAATCTCCTGAAATGATAAGCAATGGGGATATGATGATATGCATCCTTCAAGTCCAGGGTCACCATGAAGCAGTGGCCCGGCAACAGGAAAAGGACTGTCTGCAGGGTAAGGACCTTGAACACAGACTTGGGGACCTTGACAAATGTATGTAGAAAGGAAAAGTCCCAACACTGATCTCCACGACAGCTCTTTTTTTGGGACCAGGAAAATTCTGGAGTAGAAAGCTCTCATTTTTTCTAAAGAAGGATCAAATTCTATGACTCCTGATTCCAGCATTTCTAGATGACAGGAGGAAATAACAGAGTTGGGTCCAACAGATGAGGGGAGAACCCTCTTGATAGGAGGCAGATGTTCTTTCCACTGACGCATGTAACCTCTGACAACAATGCAAGCACTCATTTGTTGGAAGCCGCTGATGACCAAGTTGCCTTGCTGTCAGTTAACTTAAGATATGTAATACCTGAAGGAGGATTTGCAAAACGTGAGTGCTGGACCTGAGCCCATTCATAAGCTGGAAGAAGGATTATCCTTTTTGGGAAAGGAACCTTATATGCTAGGTCTGGCGGAGTTCTTGTCTTGCCATTTCCTTTTATTGCCTTGCTATTTGTTCGGCACAGGCTTCTGTTTGAAGGGCCGCCAAAAATTATCTTGTTTAAAGGCAGGAAATTCAGGAATATGACACATTTTCAACACCCTTGTGTGAGTTTATCTCAGTCATCACAGTGTTTAAGGACCTGATTAGCTACTATACCAAAAAGATAATTAGATAATGGTGAATAAGTCAAAATTGCATACCTCCTTATCACCACTGATGACGCTGCGTTTATAGCAGTAGTATCAGCCCCCTATGAGGCACTCTTTAAACTATGTTTTGATACATAAGAAACATTGGAAACAATACCTTTGACAGAGCTATTGCTTAATTCAGTATCAATGTATCAAACTCATCTAAACAATACAAACATCTTAACACAAGCTTCCACATAAAACACTGGAAATTAAACACTATAAAGGCTATCATGCTGGACTGAACAATCTTCTTTTCCTGAGATTCCAGCCATTTGCCCATTTTATCTGAGGGAATAGTATTTGAAGAGGCCAAAGTCCTTTATTAGAAGTCATCACTGGGGACACTGAAGCAGGTTTGGCAGACAAAGGGGCTTGAAGGCCAATGCATGGCAGAGCAAACCCTAAATTTTTTAAACACTTTTTTAGGCACAGCCTAAATGAGCAGAGGAGAATTACATGATTTTTTAAAAACATCTGCCAGTGCTGGGATCAATGGAGGAAATGTCTCCATGTCGCAGCCTTATCATCCAAAAGATCATATACCCTGTTGGTCTTATGGGTAGCCAAATTAATGCATCCTTAAATCTAGCCAGCATTTGGGTAAAAGAAAACATCTGTTTGGGTTCCTGAACCTGTTTATTCTCAGAGGAAACTGATCTGATTCTGACAGGTCTGAAACTTCAAACACCAAATCCCCTTTAAAATCAGGATCTTTTGATTATTTACAATGGTGGAAGCACCACTGTTACTCATAACCTGGGTATAGACACTGTAATCAATTGCCTGAACAGTGACCTAGCCCTAGCTACCATCTCAGGTGGGAAAAGAGTCAGAGATGCTGCCCTACCACATGGTGACACTTCTGTCTTTTTTTTTAATGCTCTACAGTAGTGGGAGAATCCCCAAGGGGAGATGCATCAACACAGGTAACAGATTCAGCACCCCTGATTTCCCCTGCACCTAAAGTTTTTGGTTCTCCCATTCTTGAAGAAGGCAATGTCACAGTCCAGGATAATGTGTCTGAACCTCGTGCCATGCACAGTTGAGACAATATCACCACACCAGGGGGCCTGGAGGTAACAAAAGGCGAGTAGTCTGATAACCTGCAAAAATCTGAGGCTACTGCAGAGCCACAAGCCATAGGATAAGGCATATCTTTTATTTATTTATTTTTTAGGTTCACAAGGGGTAGATTGAGGGGGGCACCATATCTCAGTCCATCTAGTCAAGGGGCGTAAACTAGCCAGATCAATAACAAATATCAGTTGCAGAGTCAGCCCAGCAAAAATGGCTAAATCCTATTATTCTCCCTCTAATTAGCAGTCTGAAATCTTCTGCAGGGACACTATACTAAATACTGTACTGAGATAAAAAGACAGCAATTTCAGTAATCCAGCACAGAGCACAAAATACATACTATAAAGACCCTTGACTTGAATGAATAAAGTCTAGCTTCAGTCCCACATAAATACAAATAGTCTAAAATGGTCTTAGACAAAGAATTAAGTATAAACTTTAAGAAAATCCCATCAGAAATGTTTCACAAACAAAATGGTGCCATAACTGCAATTTAAGTAAAAATGTTTAAAATGCTGTAAATCTACTCAATTACCTCACGTAATCATAGCCTCAAAGAAAAAAAAAACTGTAAAAGCAATAAATTTTTTGTCAAAATTTTCAAAAGAATCTTTTAATCACCAGAAATAACTACCGCAATTTACTCATAGCTTTGGCAGCACGAGGCAAAGACAGGAATGAGGGAATGATGGATTTACTTGCACAGCAGCAAGTCAAATGGCATCAAAAATTCTCAGTCTAGGGACCTACACCTCTTCTGTAATATCAACAGAATGATTTGGAGGGACAGATATTTCTAGCAGAGGATACCGCTACTCTGGAACAGACTCTCCATCCACATAAAACAAACTTTCATCTCTGTCCATATTCAAGCACAACTAGGATCTATGGATGGGAAATAGAAGATTAACCCCATCCCCAGGCTTAGAACCAACAATTCTGCATTCAAACACCACACTACAGACAAAGAACACCAACAGGTATAGCAAATTTACTACATTAAGCACATTCATCCTATAAAGTAAAGGCCTGCTTAGAACATTAAAGTTGTCATATCCGTTGGAGCTGTTTGACTATAGTTTCTGAATGCAGAATTATTGATTCTTGGTACTATTTATCTGAGCTTTCTGCTAGAATGTTTGACTGCCCTGGAATACTAAGGGACAGAGGCAGCTCCTAAATGCTTTATCCAATGCATGTGTCCCCTCAAATTATCTATAGTATGATCTCAGTTATTTTCATTAGGGGTTAATCCATCGCTAATCAAGCATGGAATGGGTAAGGCCAGTCTCTAACTAAATGAGATAGGTTAATTTGAACACACAAAAAGGGAAATTGGCTAGACTTAAAATGGCCCCCAAGGACAGATAGCCTGGTACATGTCTATGAAGTTATGAACCTATGAACTGCACTAAAACAGTCTTTGTACAGAAACTTAGTTAAACATTCACCAATGGCCATGAAACACATTAAAATGGTTAAAATGCCAGAAGCTTAGAATTAGCTTAAAATAAATGGCATAAATCTTATACTGCAAGAGAAATAAAACTCAAAGTATATACAGTTTTCCAATAAGAAACAAATATAAAATCAGTAGAATACACAATTCAAGCACAGATAGGAAAAAGGCAGAGGGAGGAAATAAATCCCAAAATTATTTCTTATCTGAGGTCAGAACTGAAGTAAATCAGAGAAAAGATCAGTTTTCTATAACATCATTCTCTTACTCATGGCAATAGAAAATTGATAGGGTCCTTTCTGTGGGTTTGAAGGATAGTCCTGGCCCTGTCAGTAAGTGGAAGGTGCTCAAAGCTTTGATAGACTGCAACAGGGTGGATAGCAGGACTCTATTACTCATATGCCACAAAGACAGTGTACTTGTCTCTGTGAATCAGACTGACTAACCATAATAATGATAATGAACAAGCAACTAAAAAAATGAGTAACTAATATCATAAAACAAAAGAAAAAATATATACTCCAGACTTAGTGTGTAGGCCTTTGGCAAAAGTATCTAAGAAGGTCACTGTACAGAAACTGTGAGATAAAGTCCAGAATTCATATATAAAAACTGCTTTAGAGGAGTCTGCTGCTTGAACAGCTCCATAGCTAATCAGATGTCATCATCATCATCATCATCCCCTTTTTCCAATTTACATGGGGTTGGGGTATCGTATTAACTGTCGCCAACTCTCTCGATTCAGTGCCACTCTCCTACCTTCTTCAACACTCATGCCTGACTGTCGCAGATCTTCTTTCACACAATCCATCCACCTCTTTGCTGGATGCCCTCGCTTCCTCTTACCTTCTTCCTGTCTGTCCCAAATCTCCCTCACCAGATTGTCTTCTGCTTTTCTGCACATGTGCCCATACCATCATAATCTGTTTTCTTTGATCTTTTCTGCAATTGGAGCTACTTTGGCTTCTGCTCTTATGTCCTCATTTCTTCGCCTGTCCCACAGTGTGCATCCTACCACCTTTCTCAGGCACTTCATTTCCATCACCTCTAGCTTCTTCAACTGTTCTGCCTTTACTGCCCAGGTTTCTGTACCATACAGTAGTACTGGTCGCATCACTGTCTTGTACACCTTACTTACTTAACTAATCAGATGTATAAAGCAGTAAACAGAACCAGCATTCCATGGAATGAACTTTGTGCAAAAAACGACATGTAGCAATAACAGAATAATCCAGGAGTAGCATTTCAGTATCACCCAGGACAAATGAGACAGACATCACAAATTAGGCATAGCAATACCAGCAAGTAATGTCCATTTTTGTGCATAATGTAGCAGTGTAGCCACTTGTCCAGCACAAGAACAACAATAGAATGCCTGACCAATACTAAATATGTGTTTGGACAGTAAAGGGACACCCTTGTTTATCCTTTAAATGAGGATGAAATGGGGGAAGATAGGGATACATGACATGAGAGAACAGCAAACAGAGGACACAAAGTATGAAAGGAGGGGAAGAAGAAAGGGAATATTTTTTTCTGGAAAGGAGACCCTTTTTAAAGTGCAACAAAAAAAGAGTAGATAGGGTGGGGAAAGTCATGAAGAATAGTTGTGAATGGGATAAAGAAAGAGAGGGTATGAGAGACAGATGGACTAACATAGAACACAGAAACATAGAAATATATGCAGAAAAGGTAAAGTGGAGAGTGGACAGTACATGTGTACATAAGGTGGACAAATAGTAATGGGGAAAGATGATTCAAGAATTAATGGGGAATGATATTTAAGAGGAAAAGAAACAGGATGGGAATATGGTATGATGTTTTGGTGGGAAGCCAGGCCAGCCTAGTCTAAGGTTTACTTGACTGTGTCATCTATGTTATGGGCTGGTGGCATGATGAGTGGAGCCTGCTGGTTGTGTGACTGCCCAAGTAATTTTGGAGGGACCTCTGCATTGCCAAAGTAGATATCTGGTTATTTTTGCACCGCCAGCATCCACAATTGACTGAGCTCATAGCAGATCAGATGGACAGTGGTATTCCAGCACTAGAGGCAGCAGCTGGCAAAGACTGCAGTGACACCAGCCCCTCCTCCTCCTCCTCCTCCTCTTCTACAACTGGACTGAAAGAAGGATGATTCACTGGGGAAAAAATTGCAGTGGCATATGCTACAAACAGGATTGCAGTTGTTAAGTGGACTGGCACAGGTGTCCCACACATCCCACTGCCAGGAAAAGTGCTCCTGTTTTCTGTGACACACCTAGCCATATTTATCTGCTACTCCCTCACTGATATAAAACAAAGCTCATGCATGTGCAACAGTTAAGCTCATAGAAGACAAAAGTGATGAAAAAAATTGTTTGCAGTGCATTTTAGGAAAACTTTCCTAACCTCTGCCTCCTACTGCTGTGGCATGTTAGGGTGGCACTACTCTGAGTGGTGATATATGCTGGCACTGCCAGAATGGGTGATAGGGTGATGCCACTGTCATCTTTCACCATGCCAGTTAGCCTGTGCTAAGTATCTCTATTACACAAAGGGCGACTGAAACTGGCCAGCAAGTTTTCCCTGAAGTTCTTGTGCAGGAAGAATAGGAAAATTCTGATCTTTCTGGCACTTCAAGCTGTATCTATACATATATCAGTCTATGAAGTAGCTATGATCACTTAATCAAGCCCAAAAAAGGAGAAAAATTATGCATGGATGCAAATATGCAAAACATAGCACTGCACTGCACTGTGGTGTTAGGAAACAGTTTCAGTGCACTAAGGTGCTACATGCAAATACCAACTGTATGCAAGAGCATAGTTCACTTTCTTAGTGGTCGACACAATATGCATGGCTAGTGCCAACATATCTAGATAGCACATTTAACAGCAGCAGTGATTCACAGGCAATGATGCTGACTAGCTTCATTAGCATATCCAGCATGCCAGCAGCTCCAGTTAGCCATGTCACACAACAACACATATAGACATATAGCTTTGAAAGAGAGAAATTTCAGAAAAATGTCTTTGGACATGGAAATTCCTAGACTTAGGGATGGAGTCCTGCCTGGTAAAGTACATCAGCAACAACAATAAACCCCCATATTTGCTCTCAATGAGAAGGAGTTAGATGTCATGATGCATGTTTCACTGGAAAACTGTAACAACTGCAAGGCAGTGTACTATTTCCCTATACCTGAAGTGGGGTCAAAACATAAAGACAGAAGATCATGGGAAAAACATGATGCAAGGGGTGTGGGGTTCCTCATCAATACACTGAGGCATGACTACATAAGTAAAGTGTGTGTGTGTGTGTGTGTGTGTGTGTGTGTGTGTGTGTGTGTGTGTGTGTGTGTGTGTGTGTGTGTGTGTGTGTGTATACGTGTGTGTATGTGTGTGTGCGCACACACAGGACTAACTGCAGCTGAAACCAGGTGCATGGGGTGCTATGGTAATTGCTATGTGTTTCTCTGCCTATTATACACACCTACTTACTGACATATTTTGCCTATAGGTGTGCAGGTACTGGCATAGTTGGTTAAGGAAGGCACATCTGGAAAAGATCAATACTCAGGAGAATGAAGAACCACTGCAAGCCCTCCATGCATATGATGTGAGCCTCCTATATAAAGGTGCCACAAACAAGCATTGTCAGAAGCAGATTTGACAGGTACTGTGACAGAATGTGCATGCTCTGTAGGGCAACAACTGGTTTTATGGAAAGGCATGAAGAAAGGTTTCTGTTATATGATAATCTGTGCAAAGGAATAGACACAAGATATTGCAAAACACAGCTCTACTGTAGGGGTGGCTCATTAAGGTTGTGGAATGTTTGGACTGGGTATTGGGAGTTGCCAGTCATACTCCAGGATCGCACTACAATGGGGAAAAGGGCATATACCTTTTACTTTAATCTGTCAGTGTTATGAGTTTCAGTCAAATGAGTTTTCAGTCTTTTGAACTTTCAGTGTTTTGGTCTCAGTCATATGAATTTCAGTCAAATGAAATTTAGGTCATAAGAAGTAGACCCATATACGGGTCCCCATCAAAACATCTAAAACCCCTAACATCTAATTTCATAACATTGAGACCAGAACAATCTAAAACCCAAAACATCTAAAACCCATAACAGTACAAATCACATAAAAATAACATCCCCTCCACATATAATGACATATAATGACACCAAACTACCAAACACACTTTTTACAATGTTTCTGCAAGGGGGCTTGACAAAGCGGGGTTAATAAATTAACTTTTTCCCACTTTATACACACCATAAACTTGATCAATCAAGAAAAAAAAGGACGCTAAACAATAAGTCCAGATAAGCGAACAAAATGTTATAAAACAAGACAAAGATATCTGGAGCCACTTGCGGATAAAACCACTCAATTTGTCCCAGTCCCCTTCAATAAATACAACACACAAAATGACATTCGACAACCTTTATTAAACTTCCATAAACATAACTTCGCTGAACAATATTTAGCTTATTAATTACAACATGAACACCCATGTAACCATGTACTAGGGTAGTGCATCTCAGCTCACCCTGTTCAAATAAGCAGCAATACAACGACTGCTAACTTACTCTTACTTCAAGTAGCAGCCCACTGCTCACTTTCATCTCTCAACTCATTTAATCAAACACCCAACACCAGAGGGGAACAGAAGAGGGACAGGCTTGCCCCTCTTTTCTGTCAACCAGCCTGACATAGGCTGTTTCCCCTCATTCACTCCAAAACCTTCACCAAACCTTCTGAAAACAAGCCTAAATACATGATACACAGATCCAAACCAAAATCATTTAGGTATATTCCATCCTCTCTTAACCAAACCAGGTCCCTGTCATCAAAATCTCTATGCTCAATTGTATGAATATCCAGAGCAGCCAGATGCTTTTACAGCCCAACATTAACAAACCAATGAGCTCTCTCTAAAGCCATAACACTACCAGAATTTTTCCAAAATAACCATGCTAGTACTTCTGACCACACAATGCACATACCTTGAGTATAACCTCTTCAACATAAGCAGATCTTCACCTATGCTATCTACCAACTGTCTCTTCAGAATTATTCCTGGATTATTTACCTGCTGAATGAACCACCAGAACTCTCAGAAGCCCAGCTTGTGATTGTATAAATGCAAACTCCTCCACAAGCTGATGCAACCCAAAGCCTAAGACAAAAAAAAAATTTGAAGACCAACGACCCACCCTCTTAATGACTTCAATTTATCTGCCTTCTCTTGCTATGTCTCATGCCCTTCCAATGTGAAAGAAATGAGTGGAAAACCTCTCTCCTGGAAAACCAATACACCAAAATGCTCGCCTCATCACATATACAAACTAATTATTCGTTATTATCTTGCCCCTATTGATCGAAAACAAAGTCCTGAGTTATTTTATTTCTTTTGTATAATCACTTATTTTATTGAAATTATATCCCTCGTAATAAACTCATCTGCCATTACCTCTAATTAATTTTCCATACTGATATCCTGTGTGTTTAATCTGGCTACCCATAACACCTGATGTCTCACTATATTATTGAAAGTAAATGGCAGATGAATAGTAGTCTGATGTAAATAAGTGTTTCTCTTAACATTTTTTCTTGTAATAATAATGTTTATATTTTACCAGTTTCATTCTTACTCAATGAAATATCCAAAAAAATCAATTTTAGTATAGTGTGCAATCTTCTTAAAAGTGAAAAAAAATAGTTGTTTGTGTATATACACAATAAACTCATCCAAAGTGAATAATGTGCCAACCCATATTAGAAACACATCATCAACAAGTCATTTGTAAAACAATACTTGCTTACAAAATTGTTTTTTTATCCTTTGAAATAATATATTAATTTTCCCATGCATTCATTACTATTATCAGAAGTGCTGGTTACTGATGTACCCATGGCTACACTCTTCTCTTGTTTAGAATATTATCTTGAAAAATAAAGATGTTATTGGTCAACATAACCCAGGATTCATGAAGCTCGGCGCAAGGCCGGCGTTAGGCTTGTGCCGACCATGTGGTGTGCAGATGGCGCAGTAGCGCCATATGCATATTAATGAAGGCACACCGCCACCACATCCATGTGTATAGGAAATGAGCGTGAGTGCATGAGGTGTGTCGAAGTGCCGCACAGAGGCATGGAAATGTCAGCTGTTGATGTGCAACCTAAAATGCTGAATATTACAGTCTGCCTGCAATAGTAATCACACCTGTCAGTGTCCGTGGATACTGAAATGTATGCAAAGCATGCAAGACAGTTCTTGTGAACACAAAATTAAGAAGCAAACACAAATGCATGTAGGTGAATATCGAGTCTCCATCTCTTGAACAAATGACATTTAAAACCGTGTGCCCATATTCTAATGCAGTGTTGATAGTTATACCAAGTGGAAGTGAAACACATCGTGTTTGCAAGCCGCCAATAGCTAAGTTTAGCCCAATGGTCAGGGTTACCACCTGTCCCAAATTGTGAGGGACAGTACACATCTGGGCAGTTGTGTCCATACCAAAACCATTATAAATGTGAAATATCCTGCGACCGTATGACATAATTATGTCCCACATCGCATGTAATAGTCACATACAATAGTTATTTCCATATGTAACATACCTACATGTTACAAGAAATAGAATAAGCAAGTAAACAAAACAGAAGAAGTAAATAAACTGCTACTACAATAAGCTAACATGTAGGCATAAAACAAAAGTACTATCCGTTGTACAGACCATGGGTATGTGTTGTCCTGTAGAATCTGATATGTGTCCGGAATATATCCCATCCTGGCTATATGAAAAGGTGACAACCCTACCAATGGTCAGAGCATTCAGCCAAAATCTGCCCATTTGTGGTCCAAGCCGTTCTTGTCAAGATGTGTCAAAGATGAACGGGTATTACCAGGGTGTGCCTACCATGTCATGAAAGATAAGTATTTGCGTGTACCTATGTGTGTGATGTACAGCATGTGGAAGGTGAAAAATGCTAGGGTAGTCCTCACAACCATACAAGTACCAGAGATATGTAGTGTATGCAATGTATTCCCTTGACCGTGCCATGGGCCATCAACCAGAGAAGGGATGGATGGAGTGTATGGAATATGGGTGTGGGGGGATGGGTAATGTAATAATCCACAAAAGCAAGACTGTGTTGGATGCACAATAGGTGAACTGGAGGTGTATGAGGGAGCAGTGGGTGAATCAGAAAGAAACACAAAGAACAAACATACACATCTGCAATACAACCTGACAGGCCATACTGTAGAACACAATCACAGAAACATATGAATATTAAAATGTGTGATACACATGTACAGAAACGTCACTGGCACATACCCACATAATGGTCTGGATGGAACTGAGCCATCCAACTGCAACACACCTGGATGCATAATTGAATACCCATCACCCCTTCTATAGCACACAACGCCCCCATTCCTGAATATCCACCACATCCAGCCATACTCGGGCTACTAGCTTGGCGCAGCCATACCTGTACATAGTGACCACTACTCATATCTAGTAGGTAGTGTCACTCTAGGCAGTGTCAAGATTGCAAACTATGCATCCCTTGCATGTAAAACCCTATCACATTTTTGTAAATCCAAAAAAATCGAAGGTTATTGGCTTGTTCAATTTTTTTGATATCCCTCATGGGATAAGTATCCTGTGTAAACATCAGACTTGGTATCACGACACGATGTCCAGTCCTGTATGTTCAGTAGTGGTTCAAGAGACTGCTCAGCCTCCTGCCGGCCATACAGAACCTACTACCCGGGATCAAACAGATGCCCGTGATGCACATCTCCCCACATGAATTATCGAGAAAATATACTGTACACATTCACATAGTGACACTTGGATACAGGGAGATTAAGGTGCTGACGTTAGCAGGGTACCTCCTGTCCCATTTTGTGAGGGACAGTCCCTGTTTGGGTAGGTGTGTCCTGACCAAGAATGATACAATGGCAAATGTCCTGTGATTGTAGGAAATAACTATGTGCCATATTTCATGTAACAGTTGCCTAAAACAGTTATTTCTGGATGTAAAATATGTAAATTGTACAAGAAACAGAATAAGCAACTAAAGAGCTACAGGAATAAGCTCTCATCTAGGAAAATAATTAATGTTCTAAACCCTGTACTGACCGTGGGTATGTGTTGGCCTAAACAATCTGGTGTGTCCAGAATACATCCCATCCTAGACATATGAAAATGTGGCAACCCCACCAATGGTCAGAGCATTCACGCAATAACTGGCCAGCCTCTTAATCACTCATAAAAACAGTGACCTTTGGAGGAAAGGTGTTGAATGACACTTGAATGAATAATGGCAATAATTAAGAGTAATAGACGCTTTTAACCTCAGAAAATAAGTATTAATATATATGCTCTGAATCTGTCAACACGTTTCAAGTTAATAGTACTAATATTGTAGAAGTGTCCGTGATTGTCCCTGATTTGTCCTTGCCTTGTCCCTGTCACTGTTGAAATTAGTCCCTGAGTGTTTGAGAGGTCTGTACACATATGTACACCAACCAACTGTCACATTTGTTGCCAGTACTATTGAATACCTGTAGTGAAGTCATCAGTGATGGCCAGAATAATATCCTTCAGATATAGGGAGGTAAAGGCAGTGGGGATGCACTGTGTACGTAGGTGTATGTACAGACAGATATATATATATATATATATATATATATATATATATATATATATATATATATATGTGAATGAACGAATGAACATGGTCACAATAAAGCATTCATAATGAATGTGAAGGGAAACACCAGTGGAACCACCCCCCACCCTGTATTATGTAGTGGAACCACCACCACTATGTATTATGTAGTGCCAACATAATATTCTGGTCAGAGGTGTCCAAACCCCTGCGTCTGTAAACAGAGGTAGAATGTTAAAATTGGGACCAACTCTGTCCATGTGCTAAGTCTGACATTTGAACAGGTACAGTGCAGTTCCAGCCTCCAGTCGGACAAGCCTAAACTCAGATCACTACATGAACATCCTGACAATAAAACACATGTATGTGCCAGGACTATAAGCTTTGGAGTTTTGAATATCCTTGGAGTGAGTAAACATTCAGCACGGGTCCAGATCGGTAGGGAATAGGGAATGTCGCATGTGTAGTACTGCGGTTTTCCCAGCAGGAGAATGGATGCCTGCTGTGTAAGTGAAGCTGTGAGGCATATGTTAGGGTAGCTATGAACCATGGGTATACATATAAATAAAGCAGAACACTAATAGTGTAGTGGTTAGAGCATCCCCCTAACGTAAAGGCATTCCCGGTTCAAGTACGACTATAGCACATATAATTTTCTTGTGTAATGAATGCCTCTGTGCTGTAAAGCCAACATTTAAACATGTAAAGGTGAACGTGTTTCACATGGGGCCATTAACCAGATTCCTTCAATCAAAGTGGTACTGTCATAATGAATAAAGCACACGTAAGCACAAAAAAGTGGCAGTAAACATATGTAACTCACAGTAAGCATATGCGAGTGTGCCTGCACGGGTGAAAGCAGCACCCAGCATAGCAAATGTATGTTGTTATGTACAGATGTAACTTATATACATATATGTATATATATATATATATATATATATATATATATATATATATATATACACACACACACACACACACACACACACATATAGATGTATGTATGTGTATGTGTGTGTGTGTGTGTGTGTGTGTGTAGATATATATCCACAGACATACAATAAAAACATATATATATATATATATATATATATATATATATATATATATATATATATATATATTTTTTTTATTTTATTTATTTATTTTATATTTGTTGACGGGCTAGTCTAGCTGGATACATATCCATTTTCAGCAGAGGCCCGGGGAGAAAAGCTCCACGCACAAATACATTAAGGCATTAAAAACTTAGGAAAAAAAATGACTAGCTTAAATTATACAGCATAACATGTAAAGAAAGTAAATTTTGTGAATACTGTACAGAGACATTAGAGTAGATTTTGGAGATAAACATGTCTTAATTCAATAGAGGGGTTACAAATGCAATCAGGCAACAGTTAAACATAGTACTTAAGCATCAACATTCATTTGAGAGAAAAAAATAAAAACCACTAAGTAAGAGAAAGAAAATAGAGACTAGGAAGGACAATAATGCAGGTAAGAAGGGGTTAGTAGTTAATAGTCAATGACTCTCAAGGTGGGGTATTTGTTATAAAGCATGAGAGGAAGGGAGGAGAAAAAGTGAAGAATATTTTTCAATCAGGCTTTGAGCAGGGACAAGAGCCATTATCTTTTTAGGTAATGTTTGAGGTGTTTCTTAAAGAGTTGTGTAGATGAAAGAGAAGTGAGTGTATGTGGAAGCTTATTCCAGATTCTACCAACAACATTGGAAAAGAAGGAATCTCCTGTTTTGTTATTAGATATATTGTTGGCAATGTGTAACTTATTAGCTGAGCGTAGTGCTGTAAGATTTTTGTATTGGGGAGATCAGATTAGAGAGGATAGGGGTGTTGGTAGGGTGGTGCAGAATTTTTTGTGCAATCAGCAGTTGATTGTATTGTAGTTGATTTTGTAGTTCTAACCAACTGAGTTGTTGAAGGTTGAGACAGTGGTGGGTTCTATAAGGGGAGCCAGTGGCAAATCTAATAATATTATTATAGTTAGTTTCCAGTTTGGAAAGATTAAGCTTAGATAGATTGGTATAAATGGCAGATGCATAGAACAGGGTAGAAGTAAACTGAGTCTGGGCAATAGATTTCCTGGCTAGTGGGGTAAGGAAGGGTTTTATTCTATACAGGGAGCCTAGTTTTTTATTAATGGTTTTTATAGTATTGTTAACATGGACATCGAAGCTGAGGTTATGGTCAATAGTTATGCCGAGGAGACGAGCAGTAGGGTCAGGGGAAATACAAGTACCATTGTCAGAGGTAATAGTAAAGTGGATCTGTGGGGATTTTTGGGTGGGAGTAAAAAGTAAAAGTTTAGTTTTTTGGGGGTTAAGGAGGAGGCAGCATTGAGTAAACCATTTTTCTACTTTGTTAAATACAGTTTGGGTAAGGGTCTGGAGGGAGGAGGAAGACTTGGCAGTACAGATAAGCGTAGAGTCATCAGCATATTGTATACAGGAGGTTTGAGGAAAATGGAAAAAAGAAGAGGTCCTAGGATAGAGCCTTGGGGTACTCCAGTGTCCACTGGGAGGGGTGGGGATAGTTTATTGTCCCAGAGTACTGCTTGCTTTCTGTTTTCAAGATAGGATTTAAACCAAAGGATTGCTTGTTGGTCAAGATATTGGGCTTTTAGTGCATTGATAAGTAGGTTATGATTAACCATGTTGAAGGCTTTTGATAGATCGATAAATAGAGCAGATGAGAGAGAGTTGTTGTTTCAATTCTTGTAAATACAGTCAGTAAAAGTTAGCAGGGCAGATGTAGTGCTATGAAAGGGCCTAAAACTGTGTTGGCAATTAGCAAGCAAGTTATTGTGGAGAAGGTGCTGAAATAGTTGATGGTGGATACATTTTTCCATGATTTTAGCTAAAGAGGAGAGTAAAGCAATTGGATGGTAGTTGGAGATATCAGTGGATTTACCTCCTTTGTGTAAGGGGATTATATGGAGATTTTCCATAAGGAAGGGATGTAACCTTCTGAGATAGTTCTGTTTATAAGGATAGAAACAGGGTATGCAATGGCTTTAGCAGCGATTTAAATGTATTCTGCTGGCAGACAGTCAGCAGAAGGGTTGCAGGGTTTATGTTTTTGAAGGAGTTTGCAGATAAAGGTAGTTGGTACTGGTTGTAGATGAAGGGGGGCAGAGAATTGTTGGTGTGTTGTGTAGGAGTGGGGGTAGTGGGTGATAGTGTTTTAGTAAGGGTTTGAATGGCTTCAATGAAGTAGTTGTTAAAAGCATTTGCTATTTGCAGAGGGTTGTTATGGGGGGTAGAGCTGGGAGAAGGAGTTCTAGCCTGGCCTGGTTTGAGAAGTTTATTAATGCCAGACCAAAACCTTTGAGGATTTTTAGAGTTTGAATGTTGAATATGGGAATAATAGTTCTTTTTATCTAAGATTATATCTTTTTTGACGGCATTTCTTAACTGTTTAAAGTAGAGGTGATCTGCTGGGCTTTTGGAGGTTCTCCATTTTGCCCAAATTTTGTTCCGTAGGAACATTTTTTGTTTGGTTTGTTTTGTAAGCCAAGGAGCTATTTTGGTCCTGACTCTGGAGGAGCGAATGGGAGCATGGCTATTTAGAATTCGAAGGAATGTATAATTAAAGAAGGAGATAGCTTCATCCAGATTGAGTAGTTTTAGTAATGACCAATTGCAGGCTTTTAGTTAATTGGTAAAGTTCTCAGATTGGAAGTGTTTTTTAGATCGATACGTGATAAAATTGTTGTATTTGGGGCTAGATTTCTTTTGCTTAACTATGTAGGTTAGAATATGGTCACTAATGTCATCTGGGAGAGATCCTGTCAAGTAAGTTTCAGGGTGACTATTAATTAGTATCCAGTCAAGAGTAGTTTCTTTAGTACTAGGCTTATGGATTATAGTGGGGGTATTTATTATTTGAGTGAAACCAAATA
Organism: Protopterus annectens; assembly: GCF_019279795.1. Classification (NCBI taxonomy): domain Eukaryota; kingdom Metazoa; phylum Chordata; order Ceratodontiformes; family Protopteridae; genus Protopterus; species Protopterus annectens. The sequence continues at coordinate 1,370,084,588 of NC_056744.1, read as the reverse complement.
GATTTATATGGGTCTTAGGGTTGGAAGAATTGCATAAGGTTCAGTCTATATTAAAATCTCCTAGTACTATTGTTTCTTGAGGAAGGTGGGTGGATAGGCTACTAAGTATGTTTTCTAGGGTGGTAATATTATTTCCTGGAGGGATATATGAACAGATTGTATAGATTGATTTAAAGCTATTTGTTTGGAGTTTAACAGTAAGGGTCTCAGCATTGGTATTTGAGGGTAGTGCTACATCACAGGGAGAAACAAGGAGTTCAGATTTGAACAAGATTGCTATGCCTCCGCCCTTTTTTGAAGTGCAGTCACATCTAAGGATATTGTATCCAGGTGGGATTATTTCTTAGTCATGAGTAATAGGTTTTAGCCAAGTTTCTGTAAGACAAAGAATGTCGAATGCATGGGCTTGAAGGAGAGCATGTAGTTGGCTAATTTTGTTGTTGATACTACGAATATTAAGATATGCTATTCTGAGGGAGTTATCTACTCTAGAAGAGGAGGAAGCATCGTTATGCAATTGTTTTTGTAGATTGACATTTAGTGGGGATGGGCCAGGATTAGGATAAATGTCTCGACCTGTTAGTGGGGATGGGCCAGGATTAGGATGAATGTCTCCACCTGTTAGAATGTATTTGGATTGCATCAAAGAAGTTTTTAATATTTTATTAAGTTTGGGTGGGGTTAACCTATTGGGGAGGTAAGTAACATGAATACATCTGTGGAACTTAGGATGCAGATAAGCTGAGGTAGAGGTAATGTTACAATGAGAGAGGCAGTTGGGAAGTAAGCTTGGGAGAGTTCGTGGATGGGACACTTTATGGGCCAGCACATAATATTCATAGGCAGTGAGGGTATAGGTTAAGGTTAGAAATATAAATAATAAACAAGACAGAAAAAAGTATATAGGCAAAGGTTTATGTGAGTAGGTCATTTGGAATGGCAGAGTAAGGTTAATGTAAAGTCGAAGTTGGTTTAGAATATAGTTGAAGTGTAGGATAGGGTAATTGATATGGTATAGAAGGATAGTTAGAGTAGGTAGAGGGGGAGGAAGAAAATAGTGATAGATGTAAGAGTATGTAAGTTAGAGGGGTAGGAAGAATATATTTATAGATGTGAGAGTAATGGTTATAGCTGTGGAGAATGGATAGAGGAGATGAGGGAGTGTGCTAAGCAGAGGAGTAAGAAGGAGAAGCTATAGAAGAGTAGGGTAGTTTAGTGCTGGGAAGGTATAGAGATAAGGGGAGGAGTTTATAACTATTTAGTTGTGGTGTTGTGATGGGAAGTATAGTGGGTGTGGTTTGTTAAGTATAAATGTAACAGCACTGGGGGTGGGTGGGAATTGGGGGTAGGGTAGGGGAGCGGAGTGAGCCCATAGGGCGAATGGAGCCGGATACAGCAAGTAGTGAACGAGACAATCAGTAAGCAAAGCAGCCCAGACAGAGAAAATGAAGCAGGTGAGTGGCTTCAAGCGGAGCAGGTGTAGTTGTAGACCAAGGATAGAGAGAAGAAACAAAATTGCATACTAGTCTGCTAAGGGTAGACAGTGATAGGAGTAGAGGTTAGGGGCAGTGAAGGAGAAATATAAGGAGTGATTATGCAACAGGGTAAGGGAGGAGAAGCTGGAAAGAATAGTGTAAAGAGGCAAATTAGTACAGATGGAAGGGGGGTGAGGGTAAAGTCCTGGTTAGACTGCCACCTGGTGTTCAGTGGTTGTATAACAGGTGACAGAGGGCAGAAAAAAATAGTAGGGAAGGCTAAGGTAAGCAGTGAGTGAAGGAAAGAGATAGACAATACTGGACTTGGAGAGGACTCTGGCTGCTAGCATTCCTGACTCAGGGGCCAAAGATAATTCAGTACAATTGCAAAATACAGCTGAGAGTAATTATCAGTAAGTGTCAAGTCATAGGACGTACTTTGTAAAATACTGCACAGGCTGTAGTAAGGTATTGGGACAGCACAGTAACTGGATCCAACTGGACATGGCTTGAAATTGTTGAGGGTATCCATAATGGCCAGGTAGGTTCCTTAGTGTAGAGTAGTGGATGGGGGTCTAGGAGGGAAGGAAGGTAGGGAGAGAGGGTGTTAATGATATAATGAGACAAACACAAAATAACTCTAGCATATAAATTAATGCAGAAATTTCCACAGTTTAGCATACAGAATAGTAAAAAAAAACTACTAATAAAATGATTTTATATACATATATATATATATATATATATATATATATATATAGACACACAGACACACACCCACATATATATATATATATATATATATGTATATATATGTATATATATATATATATTTACACACACACATATATGCATACACAAGGGTTGTGAAGGGAATGTAGAGCAACTAAGGTATTATATAGTGCTCGCAGCGTATGTCAAATAAAGCTGCCCAAGAGTGAGTAGAGCACCGCTATTCACACCAGAGGCAGGGTTATACCAGTGGCCATAATATTGTTGAACTGCTACATCAACATTACACACAGACAGAATGTAGTTCATGTTGTGACCACCTACACTTGTAACCCACAAATGGCCGTAATCCATAACACCAGGAAAGGCACGTATGTGCAAATATAAATGGCGGGAGACCCTGTAAATACACGAGGTGGTACAAAATGTGTGTAGGGCCCGAAACGCTCTGGAGAGGGAAATGTGTAAAGGTGTGTCATGGCTGCGATATCAGGTGGATAATGGCTGTTATGCGTTGAAACTCAACGCGGGTGGGGTGAAGAAACTATGGCTATGCGATTATGTATCCAGGAGTGCCAGGGTTGGTTGCGCTGGTTCCAATGGACTGGCCCATGTAGGTCAGCTAGTACATAATAGGAATATATGCATATGCACATGCAGACATCAATATGTTGAAGTGCTTTCTCTGTAACGCAAGCACTCCATTTATTGACATAAATAATATGAATGTGCACAGAAACAAATACAGTAGCAGGAATAATAGGCTGTGCAGATGAGGAACAGGTCAAATGACACTGTATCACATCACAATTATCAACGGTACTCCGTATATTAACATATTGTGACATCTGTCTGCTGTATAACGTGCTAAATACCGATTACAAGTTAATCGGAGTGAAGTGTCGGTGTCATAATGACTAAGGCAATAGTATGCTGTTGAAGCAGAGATAAAACCCAATACGCATGTGTAAGTGCATATGTCCGGGAAATGTATTGGTCAACGGACACACAGATGTGTATAAATATATATATATATATATATATATATATATATATATATATATATATATATGTATATATATATATATATATATATATATATATATATATACATATATACATACATATACAAAAAAAAAATATATATATATATATATATATATATATATATATATACATACATGTATAGATATATACACATATACACACAAAAAAATATATATATATATATATATATATATATATATATATAAATATATATATATATATATATATATATATATATATATATATATATATATATATATATATATATAAAACATATATGTCACTGTAGATATACACATGTACATAACTAAGTTACGTTACAGCAATTACGGGTAATATATGTTCAGACCGGGCATATGTTACTGGGAGGTCCAATAAACAAACGTTTACCTCCCACACCTCCCCAGCTAGGCCAGTCAGACATACAGACACGCAATAAAGGTAAATACACCGCTGTTTTCCAGACCACCAGCAGGAAAGTACCAGTGGGAGAGATCTGCAAGGTCTACCCTTTAAACATGGATAACGGGGTCCCTTGCAGGACACCAAAAATTCACCATACAGGTGAGTCCGTAGTGATCGACGTGAGCAGGATGTAGCTGTACACAGAACAGTAGGTTGTGCAAGTGTAATAACACATGGGTAGACAACGTACGACATGTGTCCCGAGACCGGGTGAGTGGGCAGTGTGTAGGGGTGTGTTCATACCCCAGCTGCGCTCACAGTAAGTATGAGTCATGAGTGCTGTAGAGGGGTGTCAGGTAGGTGAATTATGGGTATGCAATAATGGGCCTAAGTGTGCAGGTGTTGGTTGGCAGAGATGTATTAGGCTCGCCCAGTGGAAGTAATTAATATTCTTATGTGGGCACTGCAGACGCTCATTCCTCCCAAGCCTGAAGAGCATATCTACTGGATAGTCCAGAAAGCATTGGGGGAACATATAGGGAATATATCAGTGTCTTGTACCCAATTATCATGGACGTCTGTGATTACGAATCAGAATGTAACACAGTCCTAACTAAAATAGTGATATTAGGTCAACAGGTGGTGGAATACACGTAATGACTGACAACACACACATATATGTATATTTATATATATATATATATATATATATATATATATATATACAGACACAAAAAAAAAATATATAATATTATATATACATGTTACTGTACATATACACATGTACATACCTAGGTTACGGTACAGCAATTACGGGTAACATATGTTCAGACCAGGCATATGTTAGTGGGAGGTCCAATCAACTAACGTCAACTCCCCGAGCTAGGCCAGTGTGACATACAGACACGCAATAAAGGTAAATACACCGCTGCTTTCCAGACCACCGGCAGGAAAGTACCAGTGGGAGAGATCTGCAAGGTCTACACTTTAAATATGGATCATGGTGTCTATTGCGTGACACCAAAAATTAGCCTTGTAGGCGAACCAGTAATGGTTGAAGTGACCAGGATGTAGTTGTACACGGAACAGTGGGTTGTGCAAGTCTGATAACAAATGGTTTGACAAAATGTACGACGTGTCCCGAGATGGGGAGAGTGGGCAGTGTGTAGGGGTGTGTTCATACCCCAGTTACGCTCACAGTAAGTATGAGTCATGAGTGCTGTAGAGGGGTGTCAGGTAGGTGAATCATGGGTATGCAGTAATGGGCCTAAGTGTGCAGGTGTTGGTTGGCAGAGATGCATTAGGCCCGCCCAGTGGAAGTAATTAATATTCCTATGTGGGCACTGCAGACGCTCATACCTCCCAAACCTGAAGAGCATATCTACTGGATAGTCCGGAAAGCATTGGGGGAACACATAGGGAATATATCAGTGCCCTGTACCCAATTATCATGGACATCCGTGATTACGAATCAGAATGTAACACAGTCCTAACTAAACCCTTCCAGAACTAGTGATATTAGGTGGACAGGTGGCGGAATACACATAATGACAACATATATATATATATATATATATATATATATATATATATATATATATATATATATATATATATACACATACATATACATACACACATATACACACAAAGATATATATGTTACTGTAGATATAACATGTACATACCTAGGTTACAGTACAGCAATTACGGGTAACATATGTTCAGACTGGGCATATGTTAGTGGCAGGTCCAATCAACTAACATCTACCTCCCACACCACCCCAGCTAGGCCGGTGAGACATACAGATACACAAGAAAGGTAAATACACCACTGGTTTCCAGACCACCGGCAGGAAAGTACCAGTGGGAGAGATCTGCAAGGTCTACACTTTAAACATGGATCATGGGGTCCCTTGTGGGACGCCAAAAATTTCTCTCATAGGCAAAGCTATAATGATTGACGCGACCAGGATGTAGCCGTACACGGAACAGTAGGTTGTGCAAGTCTGATAACAAATGGTTTGACAAAACATACGACATGTGTCCCGAGACGGGGAGAGTGGGCATTGTGTAGGGGTGTGTTCATACTGCAGCTGCGCTCACAGTAAGTATGAGTCATGAGTGCTGTAGAGGGGTGTCAGGTAGGTGAATCATGGGTATGCAATAATGGGCCTAAGTGCGCAGGTGTTTGTTGGCTGAAATGTATTAGGCCCGCCCACTGGAAGTAATTAATATTCCTATGTGGGCACTGCAGACGCTCATACCTCCCAAACATGAAGATCATATCTACTGAATAGTCCTTAAACCACTGGGGGAGCACATAGGGAATATATCAGTGCCCTGTACCCGATTATCATGGACGTCCGTGATTATGAATCAGAATCTAACACAGTCCTAACTAAACCCTTCCAGAACTAGTGATATTAGGTGGACAAGTGGCGGAATACACGTAATGACTAATGTATGAGTCATAAACAGCATGTACCTCGACAAATGTGAGTGAATACATATGCCCTGTGACTGTCAGTGTGTCAGGTTACTAGAACCAATCATCTAAATGTGCCCCTGAGGGTGTTATGCAGTGTCCCTGATACAGTGTTCATTCTCCCCCATTCGTACGTGAGGTCTGCTAGTGATGGAAAGCGCATATTCCACCGACCAGCTTAGGTAGATTATAGCATAATAGTTTGGGGTTACCACTTGTTCGCCTTTGTGAGGGACACTCCACTCTGGGCAGTTGTGTCCTGCAAAATGAATGTTATTATGGCACATGGCCTGTAATTTCGGGCAAAGAATCCATATATTGTTTGCAGTGGTTGCATAAAACAATTTTGTTGTATCCGAAACACCTAGATGTTATAGGAAACAGTATTAGCAACTATAATGCTACAAGCATATCCTTTACTTATGCAAACTGGTGAAGTAGTCAATTTTCTACTGGCTGTGGGTATGTGTTGCCTTGCCGAATCTGACATCTCTACATATAGGTCCTATAGGGCTGCCACCTTTCCAAATGGCAAAAGTGGGACCTGCTCCATAGAAATGTCAGACGTACCAGTTCAGAACATACCTACAGCTGTGCATAGTACAGAAATATATGTATTAGCACAAATCAAAGCTTAGTCTAGCAGCAGTCAAGCTGCTTATGCTACTTCCATAACATATAGCAGTGTCATTTATACAATAACCATTACATGCAACTATTAGAGAAACGTAGAATGTGATATTATCCTGTAATCAGGACATTTGCTATGTCTAGATTATTCTCGCATGACACATATGCCTAATGAGGGAATGTCCCATGCAAAGTGGGAAAAGTGTTAATCCTAAAGTCTCACTTCAGCCAATTTAAAAGGTGGAAAACCTACAATAGGTAGCATGACCCGGCAGAAAGGTCTGGTTCTCAAAACACATTTACTTGTCTGCATTGCAGAGTATTGGTTCCCATGTATCAGCCAGATGGGAGCAGATTGTATGAGGAACACGCATATAATATGATTATGTCACTGGACAGGCCGCCGATTCCGTACAGTCGAACGCCATGCCGTCACCTAATGGTCAGCCATACCTGATAATGTACTCATGTAGTCCGATGTAATAGGCATCACAAGAGGCTGCGCCCACCCAGCATGAGTGACAAATGCAAGCACCAATGTCGGTGCACGTGCAAGTGAGGGAGCGAGCGGGTGTAAGCGTGTTTGGCTACCAATATGCGAGTATTGCACTGTTAAAGAAATGTGGAGTCTAAACAAGTATAAGAAGCTGTAACCAGAGGTCCACAGTGCTTAACACCATGCAAACCCACGCACAACTGCTCCCAACTGCTGCAATGCACCTTACCCACTCTGTATCCAAGGGCCTTGTTCTGGCCGCAAACAAAGAACCATACTTTGCAAGTTTTGGTAGCAACACCCTGTGCCCACAGCTACTCTGAATTACCAATACACCATGGCATATATACAGACAGTAGACAGTACCACACACATACCATACAGCACAGTCATCCAACAGTATAGCAATGTACTGGCAGATATGGCCGGACCACTGGTGTTTGCAGACCTGGCCGTCTTGTGTTTAAGTGTGTGAGCATGCCCAGTATGACCGTTACGCAAGTTGTCAACTGACATTACAGTCATACCTTCATGTGTTTGAGCATGCCCAGTATGGTCAACTGGATCGCATGTGTTACATGCTCAGGTAGTCAGTACTGTGGTGCCGACCCCTGCATTGTACACTGACAGGTGGCATGCTGTGTGTGCAAGGTATCCATCGGTCATGTGGCATTGACTGTTGCTACATTTCTGCACAGCGTGGGGGGACATCCAACTGTATCCACATTCCTACACAGCACCGGGGGTGGCCACATGATTGTTACATGTGTACGTTGGAAGGGGGGCACAGCTGACAGTTGTACACTTTTGCTACTACTGTACTGGCATGTCAGGTACTCCATTTCAGTGTGTGGACCTACCTAATGTGCTGGCTAGAGGCATACCAGTGTACTTCAGATCCTAGCTTTAATTGCCAGCATATTGGTTTCAGATGTTCTAGCCTTCACAACCTACATCCAACTGCCTAGCCTGCTGTAGTCTGTCTGTGTGTGTCTGTGGATTGTGACCCACATCGCTGAGGTGTATACACACTAAACCATGATGTGTCATGTGTGACAGGTCACTGAAGGACATACGGATGACACCCCTGCACAACTGGTAACATTTCTTAGCTGCCTGGCAACCATGTCCACACATGGCAGACTTGTCAATACACCATGTCCCACATGACATTTGTGTACCACACACACGAGGTGCACAGCTGACAGTGATGTCCAACAGCAGCAAGGGAAATGTACTGTATCTGTGGCCTGTTGTGGTTGTCTGTGTATGTATGTGGATGCTGTACAGGTGACTACTGTCATGCTGTGACACAGTCATGATGTTCAACACATCTTATGTGGTCAAATTAAGTGATGCCTCCACAAGCTATGCACAGGCTTGTAGGATGTTCAGTGTTCCACATTTGCAATATAACCAGTCAACAAAGGCTATAGTTGGACCATGTGTAGCCAATGTACAACAGGGTGTACACACAAACACATCACATCTACTGTGTGTTGCTACATGTCTCTGGCCATCCTCCATGGCCATGTGTAAACATGTGTTGGCTAAATGGTTGTGATGGCCATCTATCTCACATGTCTGTGTTGTCCCATATGACATACACCCATAGATGAATGAACCTGACAATCATGTGGGGATGTTAAACGTTTGCATCACACCACACTCATCACATAGTCTCACTAGATCTACACCACCACAGGCCACACATAGTAAACATTTGCGGAGCCTCTCAATACTACTCTGTGTAGGCAACAGAGGACTCCGAAGCAGAAACGCAGGCAGCCCCCATCACCCAACACAACACCAATTACTTATAGCCCACAGACACAGTGTGCCCATCAACTACAGCCAATAGGGCGATATAACATACCCAACACACTAGTCATAGGTGACTCTATAGGCGGTCACACTGATGTCCCACTCAGCAGGCTACACAAGGTTATAGTCACTTTCAGCTGGCTGTCGGGTAACAGGATCCGCAACATAACCTATTCACTCAGGTCACTCCTCAACAGGTACAATATGACTGTCATTCTCCATGTTAGTGTGAATGGCCTGATATGTAACTTCCTGGGCTACATGTACAGAGACATGCAATAGCTCTCCGATCTTGCAGCCCAGGCAGGTATCGCCCTAGCCCTGAGAAGCATTCTGCATTCGTCCAGACTGATAACGCAGTACAATGACTGAATTATTCACTTCAACAGTCGGCTATGCTTCTGGTGTCATTCCAAGGGTATTCAGTATCGGTCTGCTTTGAATGACATGGTCAACAGAACACTATGCTTTGGCACAGATGACCTGCACCTTTCGGCCCTGTGATTATGGATAACATCTAAGGCTTTTGCAGCTCCTATAGTGCCTGTTTTAGGCACGGTTCAAATAACATATTCACCACCATAACAGGAACAGGCAAGCAAAACCCGAGGGTAATGTTACTCAATGCTTGACATCTTCATCTCAAATGCACTCACCCGAGGCACTCCTTGTAATGGACCACTTCGATATCTCTGCAGTGACTGGGACCTGCTTCTAGGCTGCTGAGAGCACCCCTGCACTAACAGGCTATTACTCAGACCACACCTTTCAGTCATGTGACCAGGACCGGAACACCCACGGCGGAGGTGTGTCCATATTTCCCAAGGATATACACACCTCCAGGCTGGTTGCTTAGCACAATGCATCAGAGGTAATCCAAGTGCAACTAACTGTGGCCATAACTGCTATACAAATTGTAGCTTGCTACAGATTCCACACCGTACCCCACGGTTAACGGCCCTCTCTTCTTGGTGTACTGGAAAGTAGGGTTCAAACAGGAACTACTGATGTGCGACTGACACTACCCCACACTTAACTGGGATACCTACTCATGTACCGACACATTAGGCCAATGATTTCTGGGATTCATAGCCCCCAATCAGCCGGATCAACCTCTCCACACCACCACCAGGGCCAACAATATCCTAGACCTGGACATTACCAACATGTGTGACTGGTGTTCCACACCTAGGGTTATCCCCTCTTTGGTCAGATCTGAACGTATGCTAATCACCCTTGTTATCCACATCCCGGCACCACACCCTTCACGGAAAACACAGTACAATATTTCTACAAAGCCAACTTCTGGCTTCTTATGACAGCAGTAGTAAACATCATGGCACCTGTGCAGATGGACAATATAGTTAGAAACGCTGAATCATACACAACTGTACTTAATTAGCACTTACTCGACTGCATGGATCATGCTATCCCAAACAGAGCCATGACGGTACCCACCAGAAAATGGATGCCACTCTGGGGGTCCACTGCCATGGACATAATGTACAACAGAAGAAGGAGACTGTTGAAAAATAGAGTACAATCCCATGGGTAGGGTAGCTCCCTGGTCAGCCTCAGTAGAAATCTGAGATCCCTTATCACATCCTCCAAAGCTAACTATGTAAACATTACTGTGACTCATTCCAAGGACTACCACAAAGCATTCTGGAGGTATGTCACTACTCTCGATGGTGATACCCACATCCACTCTGACATACAGCTGTTAGGCACGAACATTACAGAACCGACTGATATTGGCAACACCCTGGCATATAGGTTCAGTGCTAACTTTGCACTCCTCTCACACCCTAAAAGGCCCAAGTCTATACAGGAACAATGCAGAGTCCCTGCGGTCACAACTATGCAGTTCCAAGTTGCACTCTCTAAAGCCAGGAACACAGAATCCATGTGACCGTACAACATCCCAGGCTGCGATTTACACAAACTTCAGAATGAAATGGCTCCCCACTTGGGCACCAAATTCACTAATAGCCTTGTATCAGGCGTTATGGCCCCTGAATGGTGCACAGCAACAGTTATCACACTCCACAAAGGTGGCGTCACAATGGACCAGAGGAACTATTGCCCTATACGCCTGACTAGGCTGTTCTGCAAGGCTATGGAGCACATCATCATGGATCTCATTCACAGAGACATTGGTGGCCTCCAAAACTTTGATACCACCCAGTTTGGATTTGTTAGGGTCAGACCATGACTCCTAAACCTGGTGGAGTCCTTTGAGACAGTTACCCAGGCAGTAGATGAGGGTAAGGAGGTCCACACAGCCTACGTTGTCCTCTCAATGGCATTCAACACTGTTCCCCATTCTGGTATTGTCAACATACGCATCCACCTGCACATCAACCCCTACATCACGAGATGTTATGCAAAGTGGCTCACGGACAGGACCCACACAGTGAGGGTAGCATACCCTAGTTCCTACTGTAAATCAGTTACAATTAGCGTACCCCAGTCCTCGGTCATAGGGCCCCTCATGTTCGGTATATGCTTCTCTGAGGTACAGGCTAGCACAGTAGGACTTACCCTGAATAGGTTTGCAGATGACTGCAAACTAGGGGCCATGATTGATTCAACAGCTGATACAGACACCCCCCATAAGGGTGTCCCTGTGATGGATGCCTGGTGTCAATAACATGGCCTCAAGCTGCATGCCACAAGGTGCATAGACATTCCCTTTTGATTACACCAATCGCCCGCTGACTATCACATAGGTGGTAGTCCCCTACATACATAAGACATTATAATGACTCTTAGAACACAAGGAGATAGCACCCACTCCTTTGATAACCATATTGCCAAGGTGGCATGGATATCCTTCTACGTGGCCACCCTAATCTGTAATGGGTTTGTAGCCAGTACAAAGGCAGCCACTGTACCTCTCTACTCATGACTTATGAAACACGTTAAAGGGTACAACACCCCATTTGGGATGTACCTTATGAGACAACAGCAACGGCTTTAAATATCACAACATTAACACACCAAGAGGATTACTGACCTCCGAAGGATGACGTATGCAGCCCAACTGCAGAAACCCCAACTGTACTCATTTGCATACTGCATACTCAGAGGTGATCTCTGATGAACATACAAGGCCCATGTCCAAAACAATATTGATGGATATGCTTCACATAAGCAAACGCCACTGACAGCCACATGCTCTGGGATATGTACCTAAATGCAATGATGACTAGGACATGCTGGAGGAATACATTCCAGAATCGGACACTCACCATGCTTTGGAACATGATTCCTATGTGCATCAGGCAGAGACCCTCATTAGCACTCTTCAAGAGATACCTCGATGGGTGGATGGGAGACAGACATGTATGCCAGGGATCACTGCAGTGGCTCTACTGCACACAGGTGCAGGAAACAAATGGCTCTGCTGTTCACAGGCACAGGACACTAACCTAGGGAGGTGCTGCAAGTGAAAACACTGCAGTTAGACTTACAAATGGACTTGGCCAGACAGCATAGTACCCAACTATGAACCTATGAAGCTATTACATGTCCTTTGTGCATGGATAACTGACTAGCTCTTCCATTTCAATTAGCTATCATGCTGATACACTGTCTGGTGACTACAAGTCATATGTATCCTGTTATTGTGTATTGTACATGCCAATAGACATACCTGATGTTTGCATAATATAACAGTAATGCTATGTAAAATGTTAGACATATCTACCTACAATACTGAACATTTCACATTTTTACAAAAATATCCCATAATGCAAATCATAATTGCACAGCAGGACCACCTTAGACATTTTATTCTCAGTTAAACGCCCATACATATGCCTACTGTTACAGCATATCAGCATATACTTTCCCCTGTTATGGCACGTATTTGTTGGACAAACCCTGACACTGATAGCGGCTGGAGTGGAATTGTTGTGTTTAAAGTCCTTTTGTAGTATCCCTTGTGGTGTATGAGGTGTTTACCTTGTGGCCCACAACAATACACACAATTTCTACAAGTGTTACTATGCTCAACAATACATCACTACATAATACCTTTTCCCACTATATGCATTGCGTACACTTTCATGAATACAGAACAAGCACTACATACACTAATATATTGAGTGTTCTACATACCTTCTTAGTAGTCCAAGTTTATGAAAATATCAGTCTTATTCCTTTTCTGTTTTAACAGTTTTCTCGTATGTACATACGGTTTGAATGTATGACAAGCCATCCTTTTATACTTAGATACCAGTAACATGCGGTATCCTGCCACCAATTGATGTTCCGGAGTAGATGATTACATGCACATCAGCTGTGCAGCTACTCCATTAGCCAATTACATGGCAACAGTGGGGTACAATTGAATACTCCATGTGGGCATTGGCCCTTTGCCCTACCTTCGAGGAAGACGGCCTGGATGTGTTGTTTGTGATGAATTGCAACAGCTATATGGAGACAGACAGAGATATTTTAACTTTATGTCCCCCATGAATTGTGTGTAATGGATAGAGGATGTAGTTCTACATGTGAGTGTAGCTGTTATATCAACCGCCTGATACGAGACTATTGCAAACAAAACCTGTAACATCGGCGTCTCTTCCATTGTACAACAGCAACAATTTCACATAGCGCCATTCTAGTGTGTCTCTCAAAAGGTATGTTAAGGCTTCTGCAGATGTCATTGAGTGAGTGGATGTTTGTGATGTTATTACAGTCTGTATTGCAATTGTTTCGGGTGTGGGGGAGATGTTGGTGGGTGTACATAGCAGATAAAGGTTTGTGGGGACTGCATTTATACATATTCCATATGTGTGTGAGGGCTCCTTCCCTAATTGAAGACCTATCATTTAGTAGACTAATGCTATGGTTATTGCAGGCTTATTCATTACGCCATTGTTAATTGGTTCCTATATAGCATGCGGGTGATGTTGATCCTTCAATCCCTCTGGAAATACATCGGTATGTAATGAAATGTTGCTACATGAAAGCTGTCTTGTGCATTTCTGTCACAGATATTTGCACTCATTGGAGTTGTGTTGGTGACTGAACCTCTTTGGCTTGGGTTGCCACCTTTTCAAATGGCCATAGTGGGACATTTGCAGGACACACATCGGATTTTAGAGGCCGACACATACCCACGGTCAGTAGAAAGTATAGAACTTTACATATATGCCTATATAAAAGCTTAAATTCTTGTGGCGGTTTACTTGCTTATCCTGTTTCTTGTTACATGTAGGTATGTTAGATACAGATGACTATTTTATGCAACCATTATATTAACTAAGGAACATTCAGAACGTTTCGAGATTGTAGGACATTGGTATTTGTACTCATTTTGGTCAGAACACTACAGCACATAGAGGGACTGCCCCTCGTAAGGTGGGACAGGTGTTAACCCCATGTTTAGCTCATGTCCATAGCACATATTTGTAATAGTGTATTAGAGCAATAACCCATGCCTGGGTGTGGGTAATGGTGAATTTACCCATGGTTGATGTGGTTTGTTCATGAGGACGAAGCCCAAGTGGTCAAACAAAGACAACCATGGGTAAATCCAGCATTACCCACACCCAGGCATGGGTTATTGCTATAATATAGTCTCCATATCCTTTGTTCATAATGTTCGGTTGTGGCAGAATTTGTGATTGCTATGGTCCATGTTGTGCACATATTTGAAGACTTCAGCTGCTGTATACGGCATACCCATGGATTCAGGAACGCACACACGTCCAACAACCACATTACCGTTCACAGACTCCCAAACCCCACAATACCGAACACTCAAACTCGCAACAGTCAAACACCCGGAACTAACACAAACACAGAACACACACACACACACACACAGACACTCTGCTACCCATCACATCCAAACAAATCATCTGACACTACATATGGCCAGGTGGCCATGCCCCATACACACCCCATGTGGGTGGCTGCACCCCCCCCCACACCACACCTACTGTAATAATCTACCTCCGAGTTAGCACGAACAGACACATGAAGCAAACACACACACAAAACACAGTCCCACGGAAAGACACACCGCACTCAGAGCACACACTTACACACACTACAGCAATCAAACACACAAACACAGTACTTACCTGGACCGCAGCACCAGCAGCAATAACTAAATGTCCCTTAACATCGTGATAATGGTACTCGTGGTTCTAGTGTTCTGGTACTGTGGTCTTTCCGTCTTTAAGCCTCATGATTACACGTGTCTGTATGTAAAGCATTTGGTATTTGGTAGTATCCTATTTATTTGTACCTGCATGGTTGTGTACATGTTGTTAACCTATCTATATATTTGCAGATATATGTATATCCGTATATATCGACATATATCTCTTTATCACCCTTTCTATCTCTATATTATATATATATATATATATATATATATATAATATATATATATTATATATATATATATATATATATATATGTGTATTATATATATATATATATATATATATATATATATACATATATATATATAATATATATATTATATATATATATATATATAAATATATATATATATATATATATATATATATATATATATATATATATATATAGATATATATATATATATATATATATATATATATATATATGTATATATATATATATATATATATATATATAGGGAGAGAGAGAGGGAGAGAGAACACACCTTTCATTGGGTACATGGTGGTGTATACTATTTCCTGAACTCCGCCCTTTTGTGTTTTAACCTGTCACAATACACACCTGCCGTTGGTATATCTCAGGTAGCTTAGTGGTAGGTGATTGTGTACATGGTTGTGTGTTCTACTCCTGGCAGTAGTCATTGTACCTCTCAGAGCAGGCACTATTAGTACAAGGGTGAATAACGCAGATTTCAGCTGTTCTGGTCAGATTTGACCGTGATCTGCGCAATATTGAGCAAAGCTTAGACCTGTTTTGCACATATCCGTGTAGTCATGTTTAAATGACGCTTACCGTCATTTGCCAGTGCATAAACCCACTAACATGTGCTTAAACGTGCTCTAATGACCTGCACCCAACATCCATTATTCGTGCCATCGGAATTACGTAGCAGCCCTTGCAGGTCATGGTACCGGGAACATGCATGACACAGTCAGTAGCTTTACCACTGGGGCATCTATCCAGGATATGTACAAGAGTTATGCTGTTTTGTATGTGGACTGTACTATGGCTGTTCCTCCATACTGCAAACAATTGTGTAACTCAGATAGTTTACATATGGATGATACCTATTAATGGTACGTCCAAGTGATGTTTAATGGATGTGCTCCAGCTATGGGAATCAATGTCACAGTGAGCCACACACATCTATGGGAATCCATGTCACAGTGAGCCACACACTGTAATGTACTATACCTTGCCACAACCATAACTGGAGAATGCTGGGGTGACAGATACCTGTCATGGGTACTCTCCATGCTTTGGAACTACATCCCTGATTACATTATATGGAGTCCCTCATTAGCACACCAGAGAATCCTTGCAGAGTGGGTGGGGAACAGTGGTTACACCCCAGGGATCCCGCAATTGGCTCTGCTCCACAGAGGGACAGTTAGTTAATTCTTGGGGTGGCGACAGCAGACACATTTTGGCTAGGCTGATGAATGGCCTCTGAAAATCAGGCATGTACCTATCGATGTACCTAGGAACCTATACATACAGTATCAACACATGCTGTTAGCTTCATTTACTGTTCAGGTATTGACTTACCTTGTACCAATAGCTGTTGTGTGTGCAATAGTTCAGGGCTGCCTATGTAGGATTCACACAGTAGACCACCTATACATAACAATTTACAGGTGGTCGTGTGTGTGTGCCATCCATTTTACTGTGTGTGCAGGTGGAGAATTGTGTCAGTCCGTAGGGGCCTACACTGTCAGTCTATGTGCTATACGTTCCCTCTTTGCCACGGCATGGGCATATTGGGCACACCTCCATCTGCCTACTGGGGCTGGCACAGGGTGTTCGTGGTCTGTGCCTGTGATGCCCTTGGCAGTTGCGGTGGGCTGTGAGGGCCTTCACCATTATGTCCCTGCTGCAGCTGTTTCCACAGGATCAGCAGAATATCTCCAAAAAGCTGCCAAAGCTATAGCCTACCAATATCAATCCTGATAAATAGAACCTCAGAAGAGGGAAATATTCCTACCATCTGGAAAATCTCACACATCATCCCCCTACACAAAGGTGGCAATTCTAATGAATACTCCAACTACCGTCCAATAGCATTACTTTCTCCTTTAGCTAAAATAATGGAAAGATGTATCCATAAACAACTACTTGATCACTTACTGCGAAATAATCTACTTGTAAATTGCCAACATGGCTTCAGACCATTTCATAGTACTACCACTGCTGTTCTAGCCTTCTCTGTCAGTATCAATCATAACAAAAATAACAATACCCTCTCCTCAGCACTCTTTATTGACCTTTCCAAAGATTTTGACATGGTCAGCCATCATTTACTTATAAATGTACTAAGATCTCTTTCCCTAGATTCACTGGTTATTCAGTGGTTCCATTCGTACCTTAACAACAGACAACAAGCGGTCCTTTGGGACAATAACCTATCTTTACATCTCCCCGTTACACTAGGAGTCCCTTAGGGCTCAATTCTTGGTCTCCTCCTATTCTCATTCTATATAAATGACCTTCATCTAGCAATTACTTAAGCTAGCTGTATTCAATATGCAGATGATTCTACAATCATCTGCTCAGCTAAATCTTCATCTGAACTACAGTCCTTAACCTAGAGAATGTTTACTGTAGTAGAAAACTGGTTTTTACAACATTGCCTCCTCCTGAATCCCAAAAAGACAAAACTATAGCTCTTCACACCCACCCATAAGTCAAGACCAATTAACTTCTCAGTCCTATCCAATAATGGTATCATTATATCTCCAGACCTAACCACTAAATTTCTAGGTATAACAATAGACAACAACCTTACCTATAAAACTCACATTAACAATACTATAAAAACTGTAAACAGGAAACTGGGCTCCCTGTATAGGATAAAGTCATTCCTTACTCCACAAGCCAGAACTTCTATTGCCCTTACTCATTTAATCTCCACACTCCTCTATGCTTCATCCATATATACAAATCTGACGAAAAACAACCTCAACAAACTGTCAGACTCTTATAATAACATAGCTAGATTTGCCACAGCCTCCTCTTTCAGAACCCACCACTGTCATAATCTGAAACAACTAGGCTGGCTTGAGCTACAAAGCCAAATCCATTATAACCAACTTATCATTGCCCATAAAACCTTTTTCCAACCAACTAAGACTCCAATACTATCAAACCTTTTTACCCCATATAAAAACCTTAATAACTTACGCTCATCTAAGAAATTACTAATATCCACAAGTATATCTAACAATATCTCTGGTGACTCTTTGTTCTGTAATGCTGTTGGAAAATACTGGAACCAACTTCCAAATGAACTTACACCTATGTCCTCTTTAACACTATTTAAACATAAATTGAAACTTTACCTTAAAACACACTGGTTATGCCCCTGTACAAACCCAGACTAATCTAAAATGGCATTGCTATCATCATCACGGCTGACCCAGCTTTTTTTCAACCAATACTTCTACTTTCATAGACTAATCCAAATCTGTTCCTTATTCTATCCATAAAAAAAAAAAAAAAAAAAAATGTCTTTTTTTCTTCCTTCCTTGAGAATAGAGTTACTAGCAAATTTATATAATGTTCTGTAACAATTTTTTGTATTCAACGATTGAAATGTAATGTAATAATCTGCTATTACTTTTTGTACATGCATTTATATGTTAACCATTTTATGTTTATGTTTATCTTTGTGTTAATCTTTTCAAGTGGAGCGTATCTCCCCGGGCCTCTGCTGAAAAATGGACATGTATCCAGTTAGACTAGCCCGGTCAACAAATATAAAATAAAATGAATATTATGTAGCATGGCACAAACGATGTGGGCACACATGCCTGGAGAGTACTGCAAGGCTCCACCAGATATGTCCAAGCAATGGAACCGTGATTTCAGCATCCCAAACACATGCTCTATGATGATTCTGGTTTGTGCGTGTGCCTCATTATGGCATTCTTCCATGGGTGTGTGTGCATTTCTGATGGGAGTCATCATCCACAGCTCCAGTGCACAGCCAGCATCCCCCACAAGGTGGCCATATGGAATATCCCCCCTGACAAATACCTTATACAGCTGTGAGGCATGCCAGATGTGGGAGTCATGGTAGCTTCCAGGGCTGCCAGCACACACATCCGTGATAATGCCCTGGGCATTGCACACGACCTGTCAGTTGATGGACTGGTATCCCTTGTGGTTTATGTAGCGCCTACCATGCTCACCGGGTGGTGACTTGATATGTATGTGCGTGCAGTCTATTGCACCCAGTACCTCTGGGTAGTCTGCCACATGGTGGAAGAGACGCATATTGCTGGCCAACTCCTCCTGAGTTCGGGGGAAGTATATATGCCCATTGACATGTGGTAACATGGCATCCAGGAACTGGTGGAGTACCCTGGATGCTGATGCCTGTGAGATCCCCATGATATCTCCAGTTGGCCTTTGAAAGGTACCTGTGGCTAGTATTCTCAAGCTTACACATACCTTCGTGTCCACTGGGATGGGTTTCCCTCTGTTGTTTCTGGATCTGAGGTGTGGCTGGCACAGCTCAACAGTTTGCTGTATGATGTTCCTGTCCACCCTGTAACGCTCTACTATCTCCAGATCGTGTAGCCCCTGGTAGGTTACCCTTAGTCTGAACACTCTTCTTCTCCTCCGGGGCCTGAGGTGGTTGTCAGCATCATCCTCCACACCACATTCAGTCTCCAACACATGGTGATGAATCACAGCTATGGCAGCTCCCAACAAGTACATTGCAAAAGTTCCCTGTCTGTTTACACCGATGGTGCAGTGTTTGGGAATACACAAGTGTGTGTGAGGTGCCTTCACACTTTATACTATTGTGCTTTGAACACTGATGATGTCTTAGGGTGTGTATGTACAATCAGAGCTGCAGGGTATCTTACTTATGTGTTTTACCACAAGTACTGCTATTGTGGTGCCTTTGGTGATGAATTACATTTAGCTGCCATGGATCACCTCTTGCCCTTGCCTTCACTTTTCATAACGATTCCCCTCCCATTGTCAGGCATGCATCCAGCAGCCTGATTTCTTGTTTTGTACTTTCCCAAACCAGGATTGTGTGGCGAAATGTGTTCTATAGCTGATCTACTGCAGGTTTGCTTTGCTCTGAGTTGACAGTTCTCTTTTCTTTGCAATCCGACACCTCCCCTATCCTGTTCTGCAGGTTGCTACTAGCAGCCTTGTTAGCTGCCGTCAATGGCCCACTATGAGTTAATAGGTGTTAATTACTCAGTTGTACTCCAATTACCCTACTGCGGCATTTCTTTGTCTTCCTGTAACCTTCCTGTTTCAGCTGTGGTGCGCACCACGTGCGGCCGTTTACCGGGTTTCGAGCACGTTGTCATCCATGTACACATGCGCTTTTGGGCACCGTGTGTACTCTCAGCTAAGCAAAGCTATGGCTACATCCACACCCCTATCCTGCGGCTTTGCTTAACAATGGGCAACCTGGATTTGCAATGCTCCAATGTGCTTACAGCTATGGTGGCACACTCCACTGCTGATGTCATGTATACCTCTAGGTGTTGTACCGTTGCACCGTATGGTACATCCTTAGGCCGGCGGGACATTTGTGATTCAGTATTACTTCCCTCATTTGCATGACATTGACTACTAATTCATAGTTACCACGCCAAACCCTGTCACAGACCCTTAGCAACCCTTGCAGCATGGTTGTGGTGTAGCATGCATACCATTGACTATTATGGTGAAATCATGATTTGTGTTACATTGCAATTTTATGACATCTGTATATATTTTCCTTGTGATCCCGTTTGCGCACACATGCCCTGCGGTTGTACTTTGCGTTAGTGTGGCCATGACATTAAATGTTATTTTTTATGTGTTGTGCATGTTTTTTTATGCCATTGGCTGTATATTTAGACATTGGCATATGTTAACTTTGTAATTCATAAGTTTGGTCCGCTTTCATGCCTCCGATGTTCTGTTTGGAAAAATGTAAACGTTTTTTTTTTTTATTTACATTTCTGTATGCTTACGCTACACCTGCACCATTTCATGAATCGTTATGTACCTTCATTTGTATGCTGCACTACTGCGCATGGGGTGATTAGCATACATGAGCCGAGAGCTGTGCAGGTCTGGCGTACGCTGGTAGTGCACGTGGAATTGGATCATACCTGAATCGCTCGGTGGCCATATTTGGCATTGTACCACCTACGCTATGCCTGCGCCTGGCACAAGCTTCATGAATCCCGGGGATAATGTTCAACAGATCACATAATACATTTATATTCATATTAGCAAAGGATATTAAGGACATACATTTCCTAACAAATTCTATTCATAAGTCACTAGGTATAGATGTAAATAAATAATCCACATCTAATGTAACAAAATAACAGCTGTTCACATCTTTACTAACTGGCCACATAAAAAGCTGCTGTAAAACATCAGATGAGTCTTTTATTAAACTGTCTGATGTTTCCAGTGTTGTCTTTAGTTGCTTTTCTAAATATTTTGAAATTGGCTCAGTGACCCATCCCCTTGTTGACACTGCAGTTCACATAGGGGCATTTAATACAGACTTATGAATTTTTGGTACACCATATATCACAGGTATTTTAGCTGGAGGTGTATATTAGAATTCCAGGATATCTAATGGTATTTCACCATTTGTATGCATGTTATGCACAGCTGAATTCACTTCATTAATCGTCTTCATAACATCTCTTCATGAAATTTCACTATAATTTAATTCCAACATCTCTATCATCGTTCACTTGTAATACTCAATATTCAAAACCACTATACCACCTCCCTTATCAGGATTTTTAATTATTATTTCTTTATTATCTATTAACTACTGCATAGCTCTTACTTGTTCACTACTTAAATTACTAAATGTATTTCTCTGTTTAACTTTATACAAAAAAATCAGGTTGAGGTTAAACAACTATTTTTGATAAATAAGAACTCCAGAGTGCAAAAATTTTTAACCAGAGATCCTATCTCTGTAATGGAGCTAGATATATTTTGGAAAGTTATGAGAACTCGCATGAAGCAAAAACATGGGGGATACAAGAAAAGTAACAAATGGAAATAATTACAGGAACAGGAGCATCAACAATTAGTAGGAACTGATGAGATAAAAATGGTGATGTGTAATGAAGCTACTGGGAAGTCACCTGAAACAGATGATTTTCCTATGGAAATCATAAAGGTAAGAGAGAGAAGAAAGTGATACAAATATGGAAAGTTTTGTTTAAGAATATTTAAAAGTAGGGGAATACCATCATATTGGAAAAAGCTATGATGGCTGTATTTCATAAACAGGGTATGTGGGGAGAAAATTAACAAAAACATGATACAAATATGAATAAATGGAACCTCTTGAATATGGATATGAATAGCTAAATTCAAACAGTGAAGGTGTTTTTAGTCTTATATATACAGCTTTTTACTAGTTCTCCATATACAGGTTGTGGTTATTTTGCTTGCATTTTTTGTGGTTACCCATATACAGTTCAAGTGTATATCAATCAGAAAAGACTTTGCACTTGATAATTAATAAAGAGTTGAAGGAATTTGTATGGGAGCAGAAGATGACAAGAATTAAGTGAAAATTTCACATAATACAAATATAGAACTGGGTTGGTGTTTGGCATAAAGGTAAGATGTTTACCTCATAGGAACCAAGGTGCAGGGTTTGATTCTAACTTTTGGGTTAGGAAATTTGGCTAGGCTTAAAATGCCCTGCAAGGGCAGATAGCCTGGTACTAACCTATGAACCTATAAACCACTATAGTTGAAGTCCTAGTTACATTCAAGAAAATTAATTGCCATATTACAGACAATTATAGATCCCCATCTGCGACCCCTTATGGCAAACATAGTAGCTTAACTGGTTAGAAAAAGTTAGCAGTCAAACCCAGATAACTTTCTTAATGGTAATACCAGCTATCCACCCATAAACTGTCAAATATGTCCGACCAACAGAAAGTATGCCCAGAGATTTCTGTACTTTCTAAACGTCAATGTACTTCACCAGATTGTACCTTGCTCACCAGAGGTATTAATCCTTTTGATCATATCTTTACAAACATTCTCCCAACTACCCCAAACCACTTGTAAGTTCCTAGTCAAAACTGACCATCTTGCTGTGCTCTTCTCTATGGGAGCTTGTTTTGGGGCCACTGATAATGTCTCTATATTCAGGGATAATTCCAAGACCAATTATTTACTGTTTACTGATCATACTGACAATCATAGATGGCATAGCTCCTCGTCAAATTTTGTAGCTGAAACTGCTGACTACTGCTCTGAATTGTATAATATCTTGGATAAATGAATTGAGGGAGCCATACTAGCCTGGAATAAACATAATGGCAAGTTTAGAACTAAGCCCATATGGTAGATCTAATGAATCAACAGACTATAATAACAAATGATCCTAGTTGTCATTAAAAATGTCCATTTCATCATTAGAAAATTAAATTAAAAGTGATAAGTATGTCTCTCAAACTTACCATTAAAAATGCAAGACCAACTATGGACTGATTGCAACAAATTCAAAAGCTATCCAAAAGCTCTTCTTCAGCAATATTAAGAAGATTAGAAGTAACATACAATTCTATACTGAATTTATCTCAAATGTTGACTCCTTATCTGAAACCAAGGACATTGCTAATATTCTTGCAAACGATTTTCTTCCAGTTTCACTCCACCTTCCTCCCCCTTCTCTTATCCATTCTCCCTCATACTCTCTCCAGACATCAGTTTGGATCAAGTCATTTGGCACTTTCCAGAATTAAAGATATTACTTCCATGGGTCCTGACAATGTCCCTGGATGACTGCTGAGGAGTGTAAAATCCCATTTAGGAAAACTCCCCATTCACTTTTTAACTCGAGTATGTCTCCATTGGTTATGTTCATAGCAGTTGTGGTGTCCTTCCAGAAAAGCAGTCCCCCTATTGACCCTGGGAATTACAGTCCTATAAGTCTCACTAATATTTTTCAAGGCTTTTGAATATATTACAGCCAAAAAATAGACACTGATATATTGATCTTATATCCTGATAAACATCAGTTTGGCTTTGTAAGAGGTAGATTGTGTTTATTCCCACCTGGCTAAGTTCTTTGAAAGGGTTACTAAGGCCATGGGTAAACAGCATACAGTTCACAGTGCTTATCTAGACAATCACAAGGCCTTTGACACTATCCCAAATGCTGGAATTATTGATAAACTCTCTAAATTCAACATTAAGCCATAGATACTAAACAGGACTGAATTGCCTGAGTGGACAGACACAAACCATTAAGGTTGGGGGTTTTGCTCTAGACAGAAAAATGTTATTAATAGTGTTCCACAAGGTTCTGTCCTCTGTCCCCTCTTTTTGATATATATTTTGGTGGCATAAAAGCTGATATCAAGAGATTCTGGCTAAACAAGTTTGCTGATGATTGCAAACTGGGGGTGGTTAGCAAATCCCATTCTGATACTCAAATTCTCAAGCAAAGGCTTACTTTATCACCAACAAATGCAGCATAATTTCCTTTGGTAAGTCTAGTATTACTACTGATTACCATACAGATGTCATTCCACTTAAATCTGACACAGTCATCAGGGGATTGGGTACATGTGATGATAACAGACTCTCCTTTGACCACTATATTCTGCCGCTGTTAGAAAAATCCTCTATCTTGCACAGCTTATCCTTCGTGGCATCTCTCTTCGAGGACCAAAGAAGTTATAATCCCACTTTATTCATCTGTTATAGGCCTGTCATTGAAGACAATGCTCCATCTGGCATATACCTCACCAAGCACCTAAACCAGCTTGAAAGACTTCAGTGCTATCTCACCAAATAGCTCTCAGGTCTCAGTACCCTTAATTACTCTGACAGACTAAAATCTCTGTCATTCCACCAGTGTGTCATATAGAGTCCTAAGAGGTGGTGTCCACTTAGCTTTCCTTGCTAGGAATGACCCAGAACTCTTTGAACTCCTTCACCTAAACAGAAAAAGTGTAAAGCAAGCAGCTGTTCTAGATACCTGAACCTACATTATTACATCAACAAGACCAGATGGGATGGCATGACAGATACCTAACCCAACATATTTCTGGAATAAGCTGCCCTTATCTATCAAGCTGAGTACTTCCATAACAACCTTTAAAACCAGACTAGATGTCTGGATGGGTGATAAAGAAATTTTCACAAGAAATATATGGAAAATGTCTGCTTAACAAGGACATTGCAAGTTTCCCACCAGTACTGGATAATATGGCTGGAGTTTCTTGATTGCCTCCTTGTCTGTAAGCATAGTAAGAACCTATAAACCTAAGTAGGATAAGTTGATTTTCCCCATAGAACAATATGATTTAGGATTTCCTTCATTGAAGGGTTGCTTTACACTACAAAGTTTAGACTCACATGCTTAACTCAAGCAGAAATGGTCATGAAGAAACAAGAGTGAAGTTTGATAGCAAAGAATTATCAGAATTTTGGACGCAAGTCCTTAAGGAAAAATAACAACCATTCAGAATATTATATTCATAAAGTAACAGAAATATTTCTAATAACTAAGCCAACACCGGAAGGAGAAAGGAGGTTTTATCAATATAGATGACTGCAAATAGGAGTGTAGACCACAGGAAACACATGGCAAGAATTTACTGAAGTTAGTTATTAAAGGAGCCAAGGTATTGGGAGCAAATCATGCATGGGGTTGAGGTAAGAGAGTGGGATGAGTCTAAGAAGAAGCTTGACTGCAGATTACAGACTGCCTTCCATATCGGGGACTGATAACACAGTACATGCAAAGAAAGATGGACAAGGAATGCTAAATAAAAGATCAGCTCTGATAGAGATTTTAGATGAATCCAGAACAGAAACTGCTGTTAGAAAAGGGATGATTGGTAGGGTGTATAAAATATTACATAATAAAATACAGTTGTGTATTTTTTTCAAACATATCACTGTTTCAATAGCCATTATGTATGAGACATATACTGCCAAGGATACAAAAGGTCTGGCAGTCTACAAAGCTTCAGGCTCCTTCCTCATGCACTGTACATCTGCTCTTAGCATGAAAGGATATGCTAGTATAAGAGGGACATATGAGCATGACAAAACTGAAAGCCTTCTTATTCCTAAGCAGGAGGCTAAAGCCTAAAATTTTAAGTGAAGTCATGACAGAAAAAAATGAGTAAGATATCCCATCCTGGCCAGAGAGATTGAGGGTGGGGAATAAAAAAGGTGGTGGAGAGAAGGAAGGGTGCTGGTACTGTAACAACGACCTCTTCAAACAACTATAGTTATGTTAAACAAAGTTCACCATTTTAATATGTTCTTTGTTAGATCACTATTACAGTAGTTATTACTTGTGAAAAGACTGACAAAGCTCATGAAGAAAGAGTGGATGGAAAAGTACCAGATACTAGAATTCCCTGAAGAACTGCCCTGATGAAGCCTGCTCTTGCTCTGGAAAAAAAAATACACCCTGTAATGTTTGGTAAAAGCATGAACTGACAACCTGGTTGCTGCTTCTAATATAGACATAGAATCAATCCCTTTCCAGAAAGCTCCAGGTGTGGCAACTACTCTGGAAGCATGCATTTTGGCATACTGAGTTGGATTTTTGCCATGGTTTGAAAAGGATAACCAAAAAGAACATGTAAACCATCTATAGATAATTTGTTTAGATAATGCTTATTACTTTTTTCATAACCTTATATGACACTATAACCTTAGTCTGTGTAGGAGATCCCTTACCCAGCAGAGTGATTCCTGACACTTTGAAGATGATGCAGCAAAAATAAGCAATTTATCCAAATAAATAAAAATGTGAAAACCTTACACTCTGCAGTACACTATCACAGGAGCTAGATATTTTCTGAACATCCTTGGAGCAGCAGAGACCAAAGGGTAATGAAGAGAACTGAATGTGATCCGGACACAGAAAAACATCAAGAAACATCTGAAATTTGGATCTACAAGAATGTGATGATATGTGTTTTAAATCAAGGTTATGAGAAAACTCAAATTGGGAATACAGGTAGTAAGTTGTGAAGTGACAACATTTTGAACTTGAGCGTTATCACAAACAGGTTGAAAAAGGAAAGATCCAGAATTGACTCCAAGAATCTTTTTTCTTTAGCACCACAAACATCTCTGAATAAAGCCCATCCTCTAACTGACCGAGATACCTCTCAACTGTACAAAATTTTTGCAAAATGTCCAGATTTTTGCTTCATATGTTTGAGCTTTTTCATAAAATTCTGCTTTTCTGGCAAACTAGTGGCAAATTATTAAAGACTGAAGTTAGAAAATAATAAAAGACATTTGGGTTTCAGACTTCATACTCTTCAGAAAATTCATGCTAATGCAACACCTGTTATTCTATCAACTTTCTAAGTTTGTAAGAGCAATACTTAAAAATTATCCCTATTTTTGGGCCTTTGTCCCACTTTTATTCATTGCTTTGTCCAGATTTCTTGCTCTAAGAGGTTAAGAGGTATGACAGGAGGAATGACTTTTATCATTCTGTAGGAAAGCATATGCTGCATTACAACACAGGCCTTGAGGATCCTTTCCTCATTGTACCAGAAAAATCCTTAAATAAAAGCCTTTACCCATCTGGTAGTATGTCACTAATTCTGTTACTCCATGAGCAAGCATGTGATGCAGAATGGGAGGAAATGAGCAGACTTGGCTCACCGGGTAGGGAGGATTCTCCTGGGTTGGAGGGAGAAATTTCCACTGCCATGTGTACCAATGGTGAATTACAGGTAAACAGATTTATCTGGCACAACCTCATACCATTATGAGAGATGAAGCCCCAGAGAAATGGAGATGTTGCCAGGGTGGGAAATGGGAGCCTGAACTGGTAAACAGTCATGCTGACTGGGAGGATTGTTCTTAATTTTGAGACTTTTCCTTTTTTATTGGAGCCTCCTTCCCAGTGATTTTAAACTCCTATTTGGCAGTACCTTGCTGCTTATATTGCTTATTGAAAAAAAGGAGCAGACAAGGAAGATAAAATTTTATTTTCTTTAAAAAGGGGGATTGAAAATTTTGAGTCACTTGTTGACTCAATTTTCCACTTTTATCATTCTTCTTAAGCACCTCAGCTGCATAAGGGCCAAACAGAGCTTCATTATACAAGGGGAATTTAAAATTTTAGTTTTAACATTTTTAGGAAGATTCTGAAACTGATCCAGGCCAGTCTTCTCATTAGCGACGCAGAAGCAGCAGCTCTGGAAGAAGAAGCAGCAACATTGTAAGCACACTTTAAATATGCTTCAGAACATGAGAAGCATATGTTAAAGAGGCATTTCCAGATTTTTTTTCCCTCAGGAGAAAGAAGGTTAACTATAAACTTTTGCATGCTCTCAAATAAAAGTAAAAATATTAACATATAAGCTTAATAGTTTAAAATCTTGAATGTTAAAGTAGCAGAATACACTTCCTTCCCCAGCTTGTCAAAAGCTTTCACATCCTTGTCTGAAGGAATGGGTTTAGCAGCAGTACTCTGTTCAGCAGAAGCAGTTTTGGATAGATAAATTATTGCTAGATATGCTTTTGGGTTGGAAAAAAAAGTTATGTACTTACCAAAATGTTCCATATGTGTTGTCCATGTTGGCCTTTATTCTCATTGATGGGTCAGACCCGATGTGTCAGATCAGTCTCGGCCTTTACAAAAGCTTGAGGACTTCAGCAAAGCTAGTGGGCACCCTTCCCTACCCATAATGCTGTTCCCCAACTTCTGCAGATCTTGTTTGCCCACTCAGAAATTGTAAGGAGAACAACAAATTTCTATTGTATGAAAAAACTTACACAATAATTATGGTTATTAGAGGCCAGGGTTAGTTCTTCTGAGGCTATGTATATCCATAAATCCAATGTCCACTCGGTCTCCCAGGAGATCTGGAAGGGGGCATAAGGGTGGATTGTGAGAATAAAGGCCAAGATGGACAACACACATGGAATGTTATGGTAAGTATATAACTTCTTTATGTGTTGTTATCAATCTCACCTTTATTCTTATTGATGGGCCCACAACCCAAGCAAACTAATTCCTGGGTGGCTCATGGGAGAATATTCCTCAGAATCATAGAACCAAAAGAAGCTCTACTCCTGGAGGTCAAATTCAATTTGAAATGAGTAATAAAGGTATGCAGTTTTGCCCACAGGGCTGCAGCGCAGATATTGTCCCAGGGTTACCTTGCTGGAAAAGCTGCAGATGTAGCTACCGATCTGGTGGAATGTGCTTTAACAGGAAAGGAAGAGACCTATTTTAGAAGAGTTGTTGTTGTGTCTTTCAGCTTTTCTGGGTTAGGGGTAGCCACAGCAGAACTCCGTCCACTAATGAGTGGCAGTAGATTTTTATGTGCCGAGTTGCCTGCCTTGATGCACAACCTTCAACAAAGGGACACCCATTCACGCATGTCTCCACAGACAAGATGCTCTAGCTCAGAATCGAAGAGGACAACGCCTTACTGTGAGGTGACAACGCTATCCAGCACCACCACCGAGTATATTTAGGATATACAAGAAGTGAGCCATCCAGATAAAGTGACCTTTGAGACTGGCTGACCTTTCTTAGTCTTGGTGTAGGAAATGAAAAGTTGATCCGATTTTCTAAAACCTGAAGTTCTGTGCAAGTAAAAATTTAATTGTCTATGCATGTCTAGAAGTTACAATGAGTATTCACCTTTGTTCTGGTAATTAGGGAAGAACACTGTGAGCTCAGTTGATTAATTTAGATTACTTTCTGTCACAACCTTTGGAAGAAATGAAGGGTTAGTGCGTACAGAGACTCTGTCCTTATGAAAAATCAGGTAAGGCGCTTGATGGACAAGGCTTGCAATTCTAAGACTCTTCTGGCTAAGGTAATAGCCACTAAAAAGAGTGTTTTCCAAGATAGAAATTTTAGATCACATGTGGCCGAAGGTTCAAAGGGGAACTAGTGATGTTGGATAAAATGAAATTCAGATCCCAAGGAGGAGTTGGATTCTTGTATGGGGGGGTCTAATCATCATTATTCCTTTCAAAAAAGCTTTACAGAGCCTGTGCGACATGATCATAGAGCCATTTTCTCCCACATGAAAATTTGAGATTGCTGCTAGTTGGACTCTAATAGTAGAAGCAGCCAGATCTTCATGAAAAAGTTTTGCTAGAAATTCCAGGATAGAATGTATGGATGCAGAAAAAGGGTCTGTCTGGTTATCACTCACCCATATTACGAACCTATTCCATTTACTCTTGTATAATCTTCATGTAGAGGTTTTATGGGAGGACAACAAGATATGTTTTACTGGGGAGGAAAGAACAGGAAACCTGGCAATCAAGGGAATTGGAGCAGCCAAGCTGTCAGCTTGAGGTTTTGGAGGCTGGATGTCCCATTTCCAATGGATGCATCAGTAGATCTGGAGCCAGATACAGAATCCATGGTTTGCCCAGAAGATGAGGCTGAAGGAAGAGAAGCCAGATCTGATGAGGCCAATAGGGTGCGATCAGGATTATTGTGGTCTCCAATAAATTTGCTTTCTGCAATAACTTGGAAATCAGAGGAATCAAAGGGAAAGCATATAGGAATCCCAGAGGCCAATTGCGAACAAGTGCATCCCTTGGTGACTCCCCCATAGGAGGGGTTACGGCAAAGTAGTTGCTGCATTTGGCATTGGTGGAGGAAGCAAAAAGATCGCAACAAGGCTGGCCCCATTTTTTGGAAAATCTCTTCTGCTACATTCTGATTGAGGGACCACTCGTACGTCCATAATATGGCCCTGTTCAACTTATCTGCAATCATGTTGGATCTCCCTAGGATGTGTGGTGCAACCAAAAAACTGATGGAGGATGTTACCCATTGCCAAACCCTTAGAGCTTCTAGACAAAGGAAGTAAGATCTGGTTCCTCCTTCTTTGTTTATGTACCAGACTACCGACATACTGTCTGGCTGAATTGCTATCGTTCCTAGAGGGAAAGTGGTCTGAAATGCTTGCAGTGCCAAAATCATTGCTCTCATCTCTAGGGTGTTTATATGCAAGTGAGGCTAAGGTTTCTGCCAGGTGCCTTGACTTTCTCCCCAAATAATCCCCCCACCCTATCCGAAGTGTCTGTGGTCACCATGGCTTGAGGTTGAGGGGATAAAGGAATGGCGTTGAGATACTGAAGGAGAGTGAATCCACCACTGAGATCCTTCTGCAAGTATTGATATGAGAATCTTGTGACACTGGCAATTGCAGAATTGACCATTGGCGTGGAAATTAACCACTGAAGTATCCTCATATGTAGACGAAGCCAGAGGAATAAGTACAGTAGTTGCTGCCATCTTCCCCAGTACTTGTAGGAATACTTGTTTTGCACTGGCTCGAGTTTTCTTGATTAATCTCACATGTAAAATGAAGATCATGCACTGTCATGAGTTAGTCTTGCATACCACCATGGTTGCATCTACCTCTACTCCTACAAAATTTAAGTTTTGAGATGGCTCTAGAGCAGACCTGTCGTAGTTTATGGTAATGCATAGGGAGGAGCAAAGCTGGAGTGTATAGTCCCTGGTCTATTGCAGTAGATGCCTGGATGAGGAGGTTATGAGCCAGTCGTCCAGATATGGAAACACCCAGAACTGTGGTGTCTCAGGTGAGCTGCCACTGCTGCCATGCATTTGGTGAACACCCTGGAGGCTGTAGTGAGACCAAAGGGCAGAGCTCAAAACCGGAAGTGACTGTCTCCTAGCCAGAAGTGCAAGAACCTTCTGGATTGTTTTTCCATTTTGATGTGGTAGTACGCCTCCTGAAGGTCTATACAGCACATCCAATTGTCTTTTCCTAGGAATGGAAGTATCAACTGCAATGTCACCATCCGAACTTGGTTTTCTTCACTGATTTGTTTAGTTTGCTGAGATCCAAGATTGGTCTTCAGTCCCCTATTTTCTTTGGGACTAAAAGGAATCTTGAGTAAGTTCCGATCCTCTCTGGTCTGTGGGGATCTCTTTGATAACTCTATTTTTTAGCAACGTTTGAAGTTCTAAGATTGCGTGTTCCTGGTGGGCTGGGGGGAACATCGGGAACGGATTGGTTTGCAGGAGTGGGAAAAGAGGATGGAAATGGTATAACCCCTGGATATTATGCCCTGCACCCATCTGTTGTTGTTTATACTTCGCCAGGTTTCAAGGTACATTGACAGTTGTCCCCCAACTGCCTCCAGAGGCGAGCAGTCGGGCACTCCTTCAGGAGCTTTGCAAGGGTCTGCCAAAGAAGGATTCTCTGGAACCCTGACTTTGCTCTGCCATGAGGGCAGCATCTTGTCTTATTATTCTCCCCTCTACCTCAGGGGGAACTACCACTTTGTGTGTCCTGGTAAGATGTTTGTGATTTCCTGAACCACATCTTTCCACTAACTCTCTGACCCTATGGAAATGGTCTGGTGAGTGTGGAAAAAAGAACTCCAATGGCAGACAAGCTCATACCCTCCTGCTCACATCGGGTTAGCATTTCTTTTACTTTGAGCCCAAAGAGAAATGAGCCATCGAAAAGAGCATTAACAAAGGAAGACTTAGAGGGCCATGTGAAATTGCAAAGGAGCATCCAAGCCTGTCTCCTAATAGAGATGCCTGAACCCCGCCCTACTCACTCCATCTGCTGCATATGAAATGAGTCTCATGGATGAGTTGACCACTGAATTGAGGGTAGTGAGCTGTGTGTTGACCTTATTTGCTGCTGCATCAGCTACAGCCTCTGGAGGTAGTTTGATAATTCTTCAACAGCTCTCTGAAGTCCGTGAAATGAGTGAGATAATTCAGCCATTGTGATGTAAAAGCCACTGATGGGAAGTTGCACTTCCCATACCCTTCCCACCCGGTTTTTTCCTGGAAATCCTTAATTAAGGAAAGGAATTTTGTCAAACTGTGCTCTTCTATGGGAGCTTGTTTTGGGGCCACTGATAATGTCTCTATATTCAGGGATAATTCCAAGACCAATTATTTACTGTTTACTGATCATACTGACAATCATAGATGGCATAGCTCCTCGTCAAATTTTGTAGCTGAAACTGCTGACTACTGCTCTGAATTGTATAATATCTTGGATAAATGAATTGAGGGAGCCATACTAGCCTGGAATAAACATAATGGCAAGTTTAGAACTAAGCCCATATGGTAGATCTAATGAATCAACAGACTATAATAACAAATGATCCTAGTTGTCATTAAAAATGTCCATTTCATCATTAGAAAATTAAATTAAAAGTGATAAGTATGTCTCTCAAACTTACCATTAAAAAATGCAAGACCAACTATGGACTGATTGCAACAAATTCAAAAGCTATCCAAAAGCTCTTCTTCAGCAATATTAAGAAGATTAGAAGTAACATACAATTCTATACTGAATTTATCTCAAATGTTGACTCCTTATCTGAAACCAAGGACATTGCTAATATTCTTGCAAACGCATTTTCTTCCAGTTTCACTCCACCTTCCCTCCCCCTTCTCTTATCCATTCTCCCTCATACTCTCTCTCCAGACATCAGTTTGGATCAAGTCATTTGGCACTTTCCAGAATTAAAGATATTACTTCCATGGGTCCTGACAATGTCCCTGGATGACTGCTGAGGAGTGTAAAATCCCATTTAGGAAAACTCCCCATTCACTTTTTAACTCGAGTATGTCTCCATTGGTTATGTTCATAGCAGTTGTGGTGTCCTTCCAGAAAAGCAGTCCCCCTATTGACCCTGGGAATTACAGTCCTATAAGTCTCACTAATATTTTTCAAGGCTTTTGAATATATTACAGCCAAAAAATAGACACTGATATATTGATCTTATATCCCTGGATAAACATCAGTTTGGCTTTGTAAGAGGTAGATTGTGTTTATTCGACCTGGCTAAGTTCTTTGAAAGGGTTACTAAGGCCATGGGTAAACAGCATACAGTTCACAGTGCTTATCTAGACAATCACAAGGCCTTTGACACTATCCCAAATGCTGGAATTATTGATAAACTCTCTAAATTCAACATTAAGCCATAGATACTAAACAGGACTGAATTGCCTGAGTGGACAGACACAAACCATTAAGGTTGGGGGTTTTGCTCTAGACAGAAAAATGTTATTAATAGTGTTCCACAAGGTTCTGTCCTCTGTCCCCTCTTTTTGATATATATTTTGGTGGCATAAAAGCTGATATCAAGAGATTCTGGCTAAACAAGTTTGCTGATGATTGCAAACTGGGGGTGGTTAGCAAATCCCATTCTGATACTCAAATTCTCCAGCAAAGGCTTACTCTTTATCACCAACAAATGCAGCATAATTTCCTTTGGTAAGTCTAGTATTACTACTGATTACCATACAGATGTCATTCCACTTAAATCTGACACAGTCATCAGGGGATTGGGTACATGTGATGATAACAGACTCTCCTTTGACCACTATATCTCTGCCGTTGTTAGAAAATCCCTCTATCTTGCACAGCTTATCCTTCGTGGCATCTCTTCGAGGACCAAAGAAGTTATAATCCCACTTTATTCATCTGTTATAGGCCTGTCATTGAAGACAATGCTCCATCTGGCATATACCTCACCAAGCACCTAAACCAGCTTGAAAGACTTCAGTGCTATCTCACCAAATAGCTCTCAGGTCTCAGTACCCTTAATTACTCTGACAGACTAAAATCTCTGTCATTCCACTCAGTGTGTCATATAGAGTCCTAAGAGGTGGTGTCCACTTAGCTTTCCTTGCTAGGAATGACCCAGAACTCTTTGAACTCCTTCACCTAAACAGAAAAAGTGTAAAGCAAGCAGCTGTTCTAGATACCTGAACCTACATTATTACATCAACAAGACCAGATGGGATGGCATGACAGATACCTAACCCAACATATTTCTGGAATAAGCTGCCCTTATCTATCAAGCTGAGTACTTCCATAACAACCTTTAAAACCAGACTAGATGTCTGGATGGGTGATAAAGAAATTTTCACAAGAAATATATGGAAAATGTCTGCTTAACAAGGGACATTGCAAGTTTCCCACCAGTACTGGATAATATGGCTGAGTTTCTTGATTGCCTCCTTGTCTGTAAGCATAGTAAGAACCTATAAACCTAAGTAGGATAAGTTGATTTTCCCCATAGAACAATATGATTTAGGATTTCCTTCATTGAAGGGTTGCTTTACACTACAAAGTTTAGACTCACATGCTTAACTCAAGCAGAAATGGTCATGAAGAAACAAGAGTGAAGTTTGATAGCAAAGAATTATCAGAATTTTGGACGCAAGTCCTTAAGGAAAATAACAACCATTCAGAATATTATATTCATAAAGTAACAGAAATATTTCTAATAACTAAGCCAACACCGGGAAGGAGAAAGGAGGTTTTATCAATATAGATGACTGCAAATAGGAGTGTAGACCACAGGAAACACATGGCAAGAATTTACTGAAGTTAGTTATTAAAGGAGCCAAGGTATTGGGAGCAAATCATGCATGGGGTTGAGGTAAGAGAGTGGGATGAGTCTAAGAAGAAGCTTGGACTGCAGATTACAGACTGCCTTCCATATCGGGGACTGATAACACAGTACATGCAAAGAAAGATGGACAAGGAATGCTAAATAAAAGATCAGCTCTGATAGAGATTTTAGATGAATCCAGAACAGAAACTGCTGTTAGAAAAGGGATGATTGGTAGGGTGTATAAAATATTACATAATAAAATACAGTTGTGTATTTTTTTCAAACATATCACTGTTTCAATAGCCATTATGTATGAGACATATACTGCCAAGGATACAAAAGGTCTGGCAGTCTACAAAGCTTCAGGCTCCTTCCTCATGCACTGTACATCTGCTCTTAGCATGAAAGGATATGCTAGTATAAGAGGGACATATGGGCATGACAAAACTGAAAGCCTTCTTATTCCCAAGCAGGGAGGCTAAAGCCTAAAATTTTAAGTGAAGTCATGACAGAAAAAAATGAGTAAGATATCCCATCCTGGCCAGAGAGATTGAGGGTGGGGAATAAAAAGGTGGTGGAGAGAAGGAAGGGTGCTGGTACTGTAACAACGACCTCTTCAAACAACTATAGTTATGTTAAACAAAGTTCACCATTTTAATATGTTCTTTGTTAGATCACTATTACAGTAGTTATTACTTGTGAAAAGACTGACAAAGCTCATGAAGAAAGAGTGGATGGAAAAGTACCAGATACTAGAATTCCCTGAAGAACTGCCCTGATGAAGCCTGCTCTTGCTCTGGAAAAAAAAATACACCCTGTAATGTTTGGTAAAAGCATGAACTGACAACCTGGTTGCTGCTTCTAATATAGACATAGAATCAATCCCTTTCCAGAAAGCTCCAGGTGTGGCAACTACTCTGGAAGCATGCATTTTGGCATACTGAGTTGGATTTTTGCCATGGTTTGAAAAGGATAACCAAAAAGAACATGTAAACCATCTATAGATAATTTGTTTAGATAATGCTTATTACTTTTTTCATAACCTTATATGACACTATAACCTTAGTCTGTGTAGGAGATCCCTTACCCAGCAGAGTGATTCCTGACACTTTGAAGATGATGCAGCAAAAATAAGCAATTTATCCAAATAAATAAAAATGTGAAAACCTTACACTCTGCAGTACACTATCACAGGAGCTAGATATTTTCTGAACATCCTTGGAGCAGCAGAGACCAAAGGGTAATGAAGAGAACTGAATGTGATCCGGACACAGAAAAACATCAAGAAACATCTGAAATTTGGATCTACAAGAATGTGATGATATGCGTGTTTTAAATCAAGGTTATGAGAAAACTCAAATTGGGAATACAGGTAGTAAGTTGTGAAGTGACAACATTTTGAACTTGAGCGTTATCACAAACAGGTTGAAAAAGGAAAGATCCAGAATTGGACTCCAAGAATCTTTTTTCTTTAGCACCACAAACATCTCTGAATAAAGCCCATCCTCTAACTGACCGCATACCTCTCAACTGTACAAAATTTTTGCAAAATGTCCAGATTTTTGCTTCATATGTTTGAGCCGTTTTTCATAAAATTCTGCTTTTCTGGCAAACTAGTGGCAAATTATTAAAGACTGAAGTTAGAAAATAATAAAAGACATTTGGGTTTCAGACTTCATACTCTTCAGAAAATTCATGCTAATGCAACACCTGTTATTCTATCAACTTTCTAAGTTTGTAAGAGCAATACTTAAAAATTATCCCTATTTTTGGGCCTTTGTCCCACTTTTATTCATTGCTTTGTCCAGATTTCTTGCTCTAAGAGGTTAAGAGGTATGACAGGAGGAATGACTTTTATCATTCTGTAGGAAAGCATATGCTGCATTACAACACAGGCCTTGAGGATCCTTTCCTCATTGTACCAGAAAAATCCTTAAATAAAAGCCTTTACCCATCTGGTAGTATGTCACTAATTCTGTTACTCCATGAGCAAGCATGTGATGCAGAATGGGAGGAAATGAGCAGACTTGGCTCACCGGGTAGGGAGGATTCTCCTGGGTTGGAGGGAGAAATTTCCACTGCCATGTGTACCAATGGTGAATTACAGGTAAAACAGATTTATCTGGCACAACCTCATACCATTATGAGAGATGAAGCCCCAGAGAAATGGAGATGTTGCCAGGGTGGGAAATGGGAGCCTGAACTGGTAAACAGTCATGCTGACTGGGAGGATTGTTCTTAATTTTGAGACTTTTCCTTTTTTATTGGAGCCTCCTTCCCAGTGATTTTTAAACTCCTATTTGGCAGTACCTTGCTGCTTATATTGCTTATTGAAAAAAAGGAGCAGACAAGGAAGATAAAATTTTATTTTCTTTAAAAAGGGGGATTGAAAATTTTGAGTCACTTGTTGACTCAATTTTCCACTTTTATCATTCTTCTTAAGCACCTCAGCTGCATAAGGGCCAAACAGAGCTTCATTATACAAGGGGAATTTAAAATTTTAGTTTTAACATTTTTAGGAAGATTCTGAAACTGATCCAGGCCAGTCTTCTCATTAGCGACGCAGAAGCAGCAGCTCTGGAAGAAGAAGCAGCAACATTGTAAGCACACTTTAAATATGCTTCGTAACATGAGAAGCATATGTTAAAGAGGCATTTCCAGATTTTTTTTCCCTCAGGAGAAAGAAGGTTAACTATAAACTTTTGCATGCTCTCAAATAAAAGTAAAAATATTAACATATAAGCTTAATAGTTTAAAATCTTGAATGTTAAAGTAGCAGAATACACTTCCTTCCCCAGCTTGTCAAAAGCTTTCACATCCTTGTCTGAAGGAATGGGTTTAGCAGCAGTACTCTGTTCAGCAGAAGCAGTTTTGGATAGATAAATTATTGCTAGATATGCTTTTGGGTTGGAAAAAAAAGTTATGTACTTACCAAAATGTTCCATATGTGTTGTCCATGTTGGCCTTTATTCTCATTGATGGGTCAGACCCGATGTGTCAGATCAGTCTCGGCCTTTACAAAAGCTTGAGGACTTCAGCAAAGCTAGTGGGCACCCTTCCCTACCCATAATGCTGTTCCCCAACTTCTGCAGATCTTGTTTGCCCACTCAGAAATTGTAAGGAGAACAACAAATTTCTATTGTATGAAAAAACTTACACAATAATTATGGTTATTAGAGGCCAGGGTTAGTTCTTCTGAGGCTATGTATATCCATAAATCCAATGTCCACTCGGTCTCCCAGGAGATCTGGAAGGGGGCATAAGGGTGGATTGTGAGAATAAAGGCCAAGATGGACAACACACATGGAATGTTATGGTAAGTATATAACTTCTTTATGTGTTGTTATCAATCTCACCTTTATTCTTATTGATGGGCCCACAACCCAAGCAAACTAATTCCTGGGTGGCTCATGGGAGAATATTCCTCAGAATCATAGAACCAAAAGAAGCTCTACTCCTGGAGGTCAAATTCAATTTGAAATGAGTAATAAAGGTATGCAGTTTTGCCCACAGGGCTGCAGCGCAGATATTGTCCCAGGGTTACCTTGCTGGAAAAGCTGCAGATGTAGCTACCGATCTGGTGGAATGTGCTTTAACAGGAAAGGGAAGAGACCTATTTTTAGAAGAGTTGTTGTTGTGTCTTTCAGCTTTTCTGGGTTAGGGGTCGCCACAGCAGAACTCCGGTCCACTAATGAGTGGCAGTAGATTTTTATGTGCCGAGTTGCCTGCCTTGATGCACAACCTTCAACAAAGGTACACCCATTCACGCATGTCTCCACAGAGAAGATGCTCTAGCTGAGAATCGAAGAGGACAACGTCTTACTGTGAGGTGACAACGCTACCGCAGCACCACCACCGCAGTATATTTAGGATATACAAGAAGTGAGCCATCCAGATAAAGTGACCTTTGAGACTGGCTGACCTTTCTTAGTCTTGGTGTAGGAAATGAAAAGTTGATCCGATTTTCTAAAACCTGAAGTTCTGTGCAAGTAAAAATTTAATTGTCTATGCATGTCTAGAAGTTACAATGAGTATTCACCTTTGTTCTGGTAATTAGGGAAGAACACTGTGAGCTCAGTTGATTAATTTAGATTACTTTCTGTCACAACCTTTGGAAGAAATGAAGGGTTAGTGCGTACAGAGACTCTGTCCTTATGAAAAATCAGGTAAGGCGCTTGATGGACAAGGCTTGCAATTCTAAGACTCTTCTGGCTGAGTTAATAACCACTAAAGAGAGTGTTTTTCCAAGATAGAAACTTTAGATCACATGTGGCCGAAGGTTCAAAGGGGAACTAGTGATGTTGGATAAAATGAAATTCAGATCCCAAGGAGGAGTTGGATTCTTGTATGGGGGGGTCTAATCATTGTTGTTCCTTTCAAAAAGGCTTTAAAGAGTCTATGCGACATGATCGTAGAGCCGTTTTCCCCATGTGGAAATTTGAGTGTGCTGCTAGTTGGACTCGTAGAAGCAGCCACACCTTCATGAAAAGTTTGCTAGAAAGTCCAGGATAGAATGTATGAGTGCAGAAAACTGGTCTGTCTGATTATTACTCACCCACATTATGATCCTATTGCACTTACTCTTGTGTACTCTCCGTGTAGAGGTTTTATGGGAGGACAACAAGATATGTTTTACTGGAGAGAAAAAAAGAGGAAACCTGGCAGTCAAGGGAATTGGAGCAGCCAAGCTGTCAGCTTGAGGTTTTGGAGGCTGGGATGTCCCATTTCCAATGGATGCATCAGTAGATCTGGAGCCAGATACAGAATCCATGGTTTGCCCAGAAGATGAGGCTGAAGGAAGAGAAGCCAGATCTGATGAGGCCAATAGGGTGCGATCAGGATTATTGTGGTCTCCAATAAATTTGCTTTCTGCAATAACTTGGAAATCAGAGGAATCAAAGGGAAAGCATATAGGAATCCCAGAGGCCAATTGCGAACAAGTGCATCCCTTGGTGACTCCCCCATAGGAGGGGTTACGGCAAAGTAGTTGCTGCATTTGGCATTGGTGGAGGAAGCAAAAAGATCGCAACAAGGCTGGCCCCATTTTTTGGAAAATCTCTTCTGCTACATTCTGATTGAGGGACCACTCGTACGTCCATAATATGGCCCTGTTCAACTTATCTGCAATCATGTTGGATCTCCCTAGGATGTGTGGTGCAACCAAAAAACTGATGGAGGATGTTACCCATTGCCAAACCCTTAGAGCTTCTAGACAAAGGAAGTAAGATCTGGTTCCTCCTTCTTTGTTTATGTACCAGACTACCGACATACTGTCTGGCTGAATTGCTATCGTTCCTAGAGGGAAAGTGGTCTGAAATGCTTGCAGTGCCAAAATCATTGCTCTCATCTCTAGGGTGTTTATATGCAAGTGAGGCTAAGGTTTCTGCCAGGTGCCTTGGACTTTCTCCCCAAATAATCCCCCCCACCCTATCCGGGAAGTGTCTGTGGTCACCATGGCTTGAGGTTGAGGGGGATAAAGGAATGGCGTTGAGATACTGAAGGAGAGTGAATCCACCACTCGAGATCCTTCTGCAAGTATTGATATGAGAATCTTGTGCGACACTGGCAATTGCAGAATTGACCATTGCGTGGAAATTAACCACTGAAGTATCCTCATATGTAGACGAGCTAGAGGAATAAGTACAGTAGTTGCTGCCATCTTCCCCAGTACTTGTAGGAATACTTGTTTTGCACTGGCTCGAGTTTTCTTGATTAATCTCACATGTAAATGAAGATCATGCACTCGGTCATGAGTTAGTCTTGCTACCACCATGGTTGCATCTACCTCTACTCCTACAAAATTTAAGTTTTGAGATGGCTCTAGAGCAGACCTG
Organism: Protopterus annectens; assembly: GCF_019279795.1. Taxonomy (NCBI): domain Eukaryota; kingdom Metazoa; phylum Chordata; order Ceratodontiformes; family Protopteridae; genus Protopterus; species Protopterus annectens. The sequence goes on along the minus strand of NC_056744.1, from coordinate 1,370,043,065 downwards.
TCGTAGTTTATGGTAATGCATAGGGAGGAGCAAAGCTGGAGTGTATAGTCCCTGGTCTATTGCAGTAGATGCCTGGATGAGGAGGTTATGAGCCAGTCGTCCAGATATGGAAACACCCAGAATCCGTGGTGTCTCAGGTGAGCTGCCACTGCTGCCATGCATTTGGTGAACACCCTGGAGGCTGTAGTGAGACCAAAGGGCAGAGCTCAAAACCGGAAGTGACTGTCTCCTAGCCAGAAGTGCAAGAACCTTCTGGATTGCTTTTCCATTTTGATGTGGTAGTACGCCTCCTGAAGGTCTATACAGCACATCCAATTGTCTTTTCCTAGGAATGGAAGTATCAACTGCAATGTCACCATCCGGAACTTGGTTTTCTTCACTGATTTGTTTAGTTTGCTGAGATCCAAGATTGGTCTTCAGTCCCCTATTTTCTTTGGGACTAAAAGGAATCTTGAGTAAGTTCCGGATCCTCTCTGGTCTGTGGGGATCTCTTGGATAACTCTATTTTTTTAGCAACTTTTGAATTTCTAACATTGCTTGTTCCTTGTTGACTGGGGGGAACATCTGGAACTGATTTGTTTACAGGACTGGGAAAAGAGGATGGAATGGTATAACCCCTGGATATTATGCCCTGCACCCATCTGTTGTTGTTTATACTTCGCCAGGTTTCAAGGTACATTGACAGTTGTCCCCCAACTGCCTCCAGAGGCGAGCAGTCGGGCACTCCTTCAGGAGCTTTGCAAGGGTCTGCCAAAGAAGGATTCTCTGGAACCCTGACTTTGCTCTGCCATGAGGGCAGCATCTTGTCTTATTATTCTCCCCTCTACCTCAGGGGGAACTACCACTTTGTGTGTCCTGGTAAGATGTTTGTGATTTCCTGAACCACATCTTTCCACTAACTCTCTGACCCTATGGAAATGGTCTGGTGAGTGTGGAAAAAAGAACTCCAATGGCAGACAAGCTCATACCCTCCTGCTCACATCGGGTTAGCATTTCTTTTACTTTGAGCCCAAAGAGAAATGAGCCATCGAAAAGAGCATTAACAAAGGAAGACTTAGAGGGCCATGTGAAATTGCAAAGGAGCATCCAAGCCTGTCTCCTAATAGAGATGCCTGAACCCCCCCGCCCTACTCACTCCATCTGCTGCATATGAAATGAGTCTCATGGATGAGTTGACCACTGAATTGAGGGTAGTGAGCTGTGTGTTGACCTTATTTGCTGCTGCATCAGCTACAGCTCTCTGGAGGTAGTTTGATAATTCTTTCAACAGCTCTCTCTGAAGTCCGGTGAAATGAGTGAGATAATTCAGCGATTGTGATGTAAAAGCCACTGATGGGAAGTTGCACTTCCCATACCTCTCCACGGTCCTGAAATCCTTATTAGGAGGATGGATAGAGGAACTGATCTCGGAAAGTTCTTTTTTCATGGCAGTCATCATGACCATGGCATCAACTGCTACACCTTTGGTAAGGAAGGCTTGGTCCTTAGGAACTGTAATATACTTATTTGGTGTCCTAGGAGTGGGTTCTATGGAATCTGGGGTCTTCCAGGCCTTCAAAGACATAAACTGAATAAGTTCATCATAAGGTGGTGCCACCCAAGAGATTGAAGGGCGAGATTTGAAGGCCTTCAAGAATACTGACTCCTTGGCTGAAGGGATGAGGACTGCCAGTCACTTCTCTGTTTTACAATTTTTAGGAGATCCCCAAAGGAGACATCCTTAGGAGGCTACTGGGGGACCTTTCTGCTTCATCTAGGTCGGTATCTGAAGTGACAGACCTCTCTGGGGAGTCTAGATGCTTCCTCTGGCATGATTTCTTCTGAGAGACTTCCTCAGTGGGGTATTCTGGGAATGTTTTGGAAGAGGGGGTGTCCTCTGGGAAACTTCCTGAGGCCTGGGATCACTGTGTTTCTGTGGATGTGGGTAAGGAGTTAAAGAAACCTGTGCCAACAAGGTGGAAGCACTAAGGGAGACTGTGCCTGAGACTGGGGAGCAGTCATCACCCTCCTCATAACTTTGAAAGCACTATGCCCCTGCTCTGAAGAACCCCCCCCCAGACCTAACAACACAGATGTCTGGGCCGCAAGAGCCTGCAAAGCAGAAGACAGATGCTCTGAAGATGAGGTGGGAGCTGAACCCATCTGAGCCAAGGCCCTGAGAGATAGGGTCGGATCTGAGAAGATCCAAGCCAGCTCTGAGGATCCAACCGACAAGGGTCTGCTCCCAGAGATCTCCTGCTCTGACTGGACAGAGACACTCGGGGCAGATACTGGATCCAAGGAGCCAACATGCCCCTGACCTGATACAGACATCAGCTGGATACTGGAGTCTTCCAGCTTCAAAACCAAAGGATGGATCAGAGGAGGGGTAGGTGCAAAAGGGGGAAGATCAGTCTGATCCGATTCCTTTGAGTTCGGATCCAAAAGAAGCGTAGCCAAGGCAGGTGTCTTGAGAAGCTTCTGCACTACCTTATCCACATCTTTGTCTGAGATGATCCTAGTTGACCTAGTAGACAATGTTGATGATCTGGATCTGGTCAAGAATGGTGAAGGAAGCCAGGAAATAATCAGCTCAAAGGACAGAGATTCCTGGTAATGGGTCTTTCAGAGCAGAAGAATCAATAGAAAATTTTAGAGACAAAAATTTTGTTTGCTCCATTGAAATTCCTGCTCCATAGGTTGCCGTCTGCTCCACAGGTGCTGTTGGAGCAGACAGTAGTTTGGCTTTCAGCTCCAACTAAGATTTCGGAGCTGGAGGAGGCTGTTTTTCTGCTCTCTTGGACTTACCCAATTTTGGAGAGGAGGAATCAGCAGAAATAGACTCAGAAAATGGGGTTTTCAATAACCCCTTCAAAATCAACTTATTTTTCTTTTTCATAAATGCCCTCTGGTTGAAAGCATGGCATATGCAAGTGGGATCCTGTACATGAAGAGGCTCCAAACAGTATACACATAGAGTGTATGAGTCACTGAGGGGCATCTTTTTACTGCACTTCTCACATTTTTGAACACTAAGGGCTTGCCTTCCTTTTGGGACATACTGGTAACAAAAGTGAAGCACAACACACTATATAATTATAGATAAAGAAAAAAGATCTCTCTCTCTTCTTTTTTTTTTTGTAAATAACAATGACAATAACAGGAAAGGGGGGCTAAGTCCTCTAACTTAAATGGACTTGGTTAACTGCTCTCTAACTAAAATGGATGGTAACTGGAAAGGGAGAAGAAGAAACAACTGCCAAACTCTAGCAACAAATAAAAAGGATGGGAAAGGTAAAGGAATACGCTTTAACTTAAACGGCTATAATTTAGACGTCCTCTAACTTAAACAGTCACTAACAGAAAGGGGAAAAACTCACAAGGAAAAACTTACACTAAATTAGGGAAGGTACTAAAAAGTGAAGAAAGTTTAGCTATATGTTACCAACGTGATAATAATAATAATAATAATAATAATAATAATAATAATAATAATAATAAAAGAGGCAGAAAGTGATAAACAATAGCAAAGACTTAGCAAAACTTTGTCCAGAGCTTGCTAGAAGATCCTTCTCACAGTGCAGCAAACAAGATCTGAGGAAGTTGGGAACTGCATTATGGGTAGGGAAGGATGCTCACGAGCTTTGCTGAAGTCTTTGAGCTTTTGTAAAGGCCAAGAGGATCCAACACATCAGATATGACCCATCAGTGAGAATAAATGTGAGACTGACAACAACACATCAAATGTTTATAACTGAGGTACACTGCATAACCTGCCAGACATTCTGGGAGCGGGAGGTTGATTGTCAGGCAAAATAGAATCGGCGAGGGTAACATTACATAAAGCAAGCAAAACAAGAAGAATATCTGCATTTTCAGGCATATCAAACTATAACAAATCATAATACACGTTCTTTGACACAGGAATTTCATTCTACTCCTACTGAAAACCTTTCATCTTAGGGAAAGTCACAGAAAAAAATAAATATTTAAGATGGAAATCTGAAGCCATACATTCCTCAGAATCAGAATGTTCCGATTGAGAAGAAATTCCTAAAGTACAACCATTCCATTGCAATACCTGCTCTTCTGAATAAAAACAAAAGTCAGAAACAAGAGAACTCTTTTTTTTTCCTTTTCTTGCCAGAAGAAGTAGTCATAGGGAAGAAAAATAATCATTTTTATAAAATGTTAGTATTGCAGAGTACAATAATTCATTGTTATGTTATAACCTTATAAATTCTTTTGCTTTAACAGATGTTTTACACATTGTGAGAATAACTTTGTTTATGTAACCATGGACCTTTTTTCCCTGGGCCTCCACTGAAAAAGGGTTTTAATTCCCAGTCAGAAATTCCCAGTAAATAAATAAATAAATGGTAGTAATGAGTTCCTTGCAATCCCACAAAAATCTTCCCTGCCCATAGAAACAGAAACAGGAGAAGCCAAGATTTTCTCACTATGTTCATTTTTCCTTGGAAATTCCATGGAAATTGTCTGACCTTTACTAGACATAACTCAAACTAGACTCAGATTTGCTATCCTAATTGAATAAAGAACCTTCACCTACCCATTTCCTGAAACTGATGAGTGGTTCTCCCTTGCCTGCAAAGGGCTCTCTACAGCTGCAGAGGCTATAGCTATCTGTCAGTCTGCAAGTACAACACCAAAGGGACCAGGTTAAAAAAATGTGTGGTCTAGGGAACCAAGATCAGCCACAGAAGAGTCAACCACAAGTGGCTGAGACACAATAGGAGTCAGCCAGATACTCAAAAACTCCCTAACAACTTTCTTTTTATTGTTGACATGGGAAGGTAAAACTGGGGGACTGGCAGCTACTCCATAGTTTAGATGCCCAGCCATGAAGGATTACTAGCCAAATGGCACTTCCACAGGACATGCCAAATATGCGCACTTCAGTGGAAAAAATGCTCTGACTAATTTGGTACTGTCTTTATACTGCAACTGTTATCATGCTCCTGACAGTTAAAGCATGTGGAAGATGCCATTAAGCTTTACAGCTCTGTGGTCACTGTAACATGATCCAAATTGCTTAGGCTACTGCAACAATGGTCTAAATGTTGAACATTGAACAATTCCTATAAAAGAAGGTAGCAGCTGGAAAATACTTCTGCTGCTGTTGTACCTTAAGCCTGCAATTCTCATCTCAATTATTTAAAGAAATTCACTGCTGGAGGGCCAAAGAAAAAATGTCCTGTATTTGACATTTCTAATATTTTAACTTTAATCTCCTCAGAAAGATTCTCAGGAGCTAGCTAAGTATAGTTATGTAATACTGTGCCAGTCACTGCTGTTCTAGTACTTGTAGCCACCACAGCATTGCTTGCAGTAACCCAGTCAATTAAGAAAAATCCAGCTTAGACAGCAGCTTATGTTCAAGATGGGTTGCTACTGATTTCTTTTATGTGCCTAGAACTTTCCTATTTTCATTCATTTCTTACCAGATGCTTCTTTTGTGCAACTGACTTATTTTTTGAGATGTGACAGTCTAGTAACATGTTAAGTCTTGAGAAGGACCTGCTTGCACTGGAGGCATAAGAGAGAAAGCCCTGGCTACACCAAGGTTATCTGAATTTGATTAATGTCTCAGGTCCTAGATGGTGCCAACAGGAAAGATGAGCATGCCCATCATAGGAGAGAAATATGATGGGTTCCCATCTGGAACATTTTGATGCTCCAATGATAGAATCTCCATTGTAGAATGGAGGTCCTTCATGAAGGAGGAAGCCAATGTCAGGAAGATGTGGACATGACCACATATGCAGGTGACTTTAGCACTGTTAGAGCATCTTGGGGAGCATACATGCACAGGCAGAAGGGCATAGGCAGCTTTTGTGGTGATTCATGTGCTCATATCATCACCAGGGGTACATTTATGCCAAAAAAGAAAAAAGGTATTATTGTTAGGATGCTTGTGTGAGCACAAAGCCCCAAAGCCCCTTCATAGCTGCCTGAATGTCTGTCTATATGTGGCTTAGTCAGTGTAGGATCTGACAGAGAAGGTTTGACAGCTGGCAAGTGCAAACACAAAAATGATACCAAAAAAGTCTTAAGAAGGTCTTTTTTCTGTCCCCAAAATCTTTTACGACATAACGACATAACTGATTTGTTTTATACATATATTTACATTGACAAGGTTTAACTATTTTCATGTTTTATGTTCCATGTGTTTTGAAAGTGCATACATTTATTCAGTGAATAAACCCTTGTGTGTGTGTGTGTGTGTGTGTGTGTGTGTGTGTGTGTGTGTGTGTGTGTGTGTGTGTGTGTGTGTGTGTGTGTGTAGGTGTGTGTGGGATGGACTGTGCAAGCGCAAGTGTGTCCGTGTGTATACCTATATATTCACATACATAAAACATATGAATGCAGACACACACACACACACATGCTCACACACACACACACACACACACACACACACACACACACACACACACACACACACACACACACACACACACACACACACACACACACACACACACACATGCATAGCACATCATAGATAATTGTAATTTATCCAGCCATATAAGGTGAGAATAACATTTAAAATACATGGCATATAACATAGCACATCTCCTTTTTGAACATTAGAAAGATCCAGAGTAAAATCAAAGCAGACAGCTACAAAACTATTTTATACTGACCAGCAGATTTAGTCATAAATGATTCCGTTTTATTTTTCCCATGCTGCATAGTTCCATTCTTCAAATTGTTATATGCTGCAACAGATATGGTGTACGTTGTATAAGGACTAAGATTTTCTACTGTAAAGGTTTCTGTAGGTTTGATGTCTCTTCTATGATCTTCCTGAGCTAGGATAAAATGAAAAGCAAAGAGATTTTTTACTACTTTTCTAAAATAATTTTGACAGAACAATGAAAGTACTAAATACTGTAGACTTTAAAATAATATATTTGTGAGCACTTCTCAGGGTTTGTAAACTTGTTTCAAAGGATTTCTGATACTGCAGGAGATCTGCCGTTTGTTATAAAGCATTTGTCACTGTAATTTAAGTTAATTTTATATTAAGAGGGTTTTATTATGCACTCTGGTGGGAGCAGAGGGCTGATTCAACCTCTCTGAGTTGTGAACTGCTGGTAGAAGGCTTATTGTGTGTTAATCTGATTGGTCTGAGGGTTTAGCTGTCCAAACGTACTTCATTCTGCTAGTATAAAACCTTTGTGTTTGGGCATCATGGCTACCTGTGCCTTGTATATACATAAACCTCTCCAGTTTAAAAGCCTCTATAGAAAACATATTCTGTAGATGCCCACTGTTCATAGCTGCTAGAACAGCTGAAGGTTTGTGCAAATGACAGCACCACTGCAGGTTATCTTATAGTATACTACTAAACACTCTTGCTTAGACCTTTAAGTGACTCTCCCCTACTCCTTCCCATCTACTAAAGATCTGGTATAATGGATAGCGTCTTCCCTGTCATCTCTATTTCTGGCCTGTTAGATATTGGCATTCTGATGCAGTGTAGTAACTTCATGTCCACTGACAACCTCTTAATTTTAGAACAGAGAAAGTATGTGAGAGAGGTAGATGCATGATGTCATTGGAGGCAAAGCTCTCACATGCACACATGAAAAATGCAAAACAGGTTGTCAGCGTTACACCCAAAACACTCATTATCAACACTAAGTAACAAACACATAGATCCAGATATGTGGATACACTCACATGTAATCTATCCAAATCTTCAAGACCTCCTAAAAGCATTTCTCAGTAGTCCTGCACACATTCAAAAAAACAACATGTCACATAACTCTGAAAATCATAGTAGCCCCACTTTCAAGCCCATAAGGTAACACACCACACAGCCAAACATTCTAGTTATTTTGGATTCATTGTTAGACATACTAATGCCCCCTTACAAGGCTAAGCAAGGATAAGATCACAGTGAGCTGTCTGTCTGGAACCAGAATCCACCAGATCACGCATGCACTTAGTTCTTTAGACCACAAGCACCAGTATGACATGGTCAAAGTCCATGTGGGTGTAAACAGCCTAAGACATACCTCACTGGACTATAAGAAGAGAGACATGATGGAGGTGTCTGAATATGTGTTCCAGGCAGGTATTTATCTAGCTTTGGGTAGGATCCTACCTTCACCAATTATGATGCCACAGTACCAGAAAAAATGATTGGCTTTAACAATTGGCTTAGTTTCTGTTGTCACTTCAAGTGGACTCAATATATTTCAGTTTGGGGAGACATGATCAACAAACCCCAATGCTTTGCCAGAGATGGTTTGCACTTGTCACCACTTGTCTTCCAGATACTGGAAAACAATTTATGTATCCTTGTAGTGCCTTTTTTACACTGTACCAAGTTGTTAAACTCTCCAGCATAACAAAAATTACTCTTAACCACTACTAAAGGCAGTGCTGCTAACGTTAGGAGTTCAAATTAAAAAGCACCTCTTGCCCCAGAAAACATAGACATATGTGCAGTCACAGAAATTGGTTCAAAATCATGAAAAGCACCCTGGCTATCAAAGGCTACAATGCCTTTCATACATTTTGATACCCCTCAGCTCAGGATAAAACAAAGGGAGGAGGTGTCTCAGTGTTCATAAAGGACAAATACGCTGCTACACTGGTCCAACAATGTGACTCACTTGAGTTGCTCCATTTCCAACTAACCATAGGTGTGACCCCCTATCATATCCTTGCTAGTTACAGATCCCCTAAAATGAATCTGGAAAACCACACCTCCTACCTAAAAACTAGTGGAATCTCTTAACAGTCACCTTAACACCATAATTATTGGTGGCTTCAACTACTCCTCTATAAACTGGGAGACTTATATGACCCATAATTCACTTGTTCAGAGGTTTTTGGACTTAGGCAATGCCAACAACCTGAAGCAACTAGTTAGCTTCCCAACTAGAGGTACAAATATCCTAGATTCGCAAACAAGGGGGGGGGGGTGCTGCTCCCTCCTGTGTATTAACTCCTCCCTGGTAAGATATGACAATAAAATGATCTTCTTTAGTATTAAAACTAATCTAGAACCCCTATGAAACTCCAAACCTGCTAAGAAATTTGTAAGGGCCAATTACCTCAAACTAAGTGGCAGTTTATTAAACTTCCAAGCCCCTCCAAACTCGGATAACACTGAGGTCTACCCTGTGCTCTACACAAAAGCAGTGTACACCCACATTCATAGCTGCATAGAGGAGGCAGTACTTGTCTAAGTCAAACCTATGCTTACTGTAAAAAATAAACCACCCTGGTGGACTCTTAGCATAAATCGGCTATTCAACAAAAGGAAAAAAAATCCTCTCCATAGCCAAGAGGGAACAGACAAAACAGTGCAAAAAAACACTCACCAGTCCAAACAAACAAATTAGAGAACTGGTCAAATCTACCAAAGTAAGCTATGACAGCCTCCCAGGAGAAAGACAACCATAAGACTTTTTAAATTAAGTTCATAACCTTCGGGGAAACACTCAGCAATGTGCTGAGTTAATCATGAATGGCAACACTTATTCCAAGCCTGAAAATACAGCAAATCTGCTGGCTGACAAGTTCATTTCACACTTGTCCTCCATATCACTTTCTACCACACCCAAAGAAATACCCATAACTACCCCCCTTCCAGTCATTATGAGGGAACAAGTCCTTACTGTGCTCATTAAAGCTAAAACACAGCTTCTATGGGTCCCAACAAAATTACAGGATGCTTCTTAAATGACTTAAAATCTATCAGGGCCACTAGAAACCCTGTTTAACCACAGCCTACAGATGGAGTTTGTCCCAGAGGAATGGAGAACTGCAACAGTCATCCTCTGCACAAGGGGGGCTATCAACTGACCCAGGGAACTACAGATCCATAAGCTTAACCAGTCTTATCTGCAAGTCCATGTAGATAATTATCATAGGCCTGATGAATAACAAACTCCCAAGCACTGGACCAGACCCAATTAGACTTTGTCAAAGGGAGAGCTTGCCTGCTCACTTTGGTGGACTTTTTCGAGAAATTCACCAGGGCCATGGATGAGAGTAAAACAGCATACACAGCTTACTTAGATTGGGCCAAAGCTTTTGACACAATTCCCCACTCAGATATCATAGATAAACTTACTGCATTATGCATAAATCCTTAAACTGTCAGGTGGATAGCAAATTGGCTCACCGACAGGATACGTTGTCTGGATAAGTGAATCCACTTCCAGTAAGAAACCCTTTGTCAGCAGTGTTCCACAGGACTCAGTGTTGAGACCCTTCTTGTTTGAGATACACTTTTCTGAAGTGAAGGCTAATGTTGGGAGCCTCTGGTTCACCAAGTTCACCAACAACTGTAAGCTGTTATGCTGACACACTACAAACAGGCCTAAAAATGACAGACGAGTGGTGCCAAAATCATGATCTGACACTAAATCCTAAAAATAGATAATCATACCCTTTGGTAAATTAGATATCCCTGCAAATTCTAATATTGATAGCACACCCCTAAAAGTAGACACAGTGGTGAGGGATCTAGGAACACAGACAGATAATAACCTAAACTTTGACCACCAGGTAGCTACAGTAGTGGCAAAATCCTTCTGTGTTGCTCAACTTATAAGCAAAGGCATGAGATTAAGGCCAAAGGAGGTCATAATGCCATTGTACTCAACCTTCATCAGAACTGTAATTGAGTACAATGTTGCCTTCTGCATGTACCAAACCAGCCACTTACACCAACTGGCGTGGCTCCAGATTACTTACGCCTGACCTACAAGGCATTCTCTGATCCAGCCCTTATAAAAATGTTACCTATTCACAAGAAAAATTATATGAGGGTTACGTGTTCCATGGACCCGAACCTTATTTGTGACTCTAACAGTACTATTTTACCTCATCTATGGACTAAAGTTCCTATATTCATAAAACAAAGCCCATCTCTCACTTTCTTCAAAAGGAATTTGGATAAATGGATAGGGAATCATAAAGTCACTCCTGAGGTACTACCCATGTCCTTTATGGTCAGATGCAGTCTGTAAAATGACTCAGGACTCCAACACCCAAAGACCCACTACCCTGATACTACCCCATCCCATATCTGGAGAATCAAGATATAATACTGTCATATCCTTTGTATCATTGGCTAGGCGTGTAAAGGTTCTTGCACCATTAGGCTATGAACCAAATGGCTGCTCTCTGTATGAAAACTAAATGACTGATGCAAAACAGTACAAAAAGTATCCATTGCCAAAAAATGCCAATTTTTCTGTATAATGGACTTGATTTTAAAAGCATTAGTACCATAAGGTATATGTTTGGTTACAAGTTTATTTCTTACAATTTCATGGTCATCATTTTGAAACCAGAAGATGCAGGGATTTCATGGTGATATCATTTAAAGATCTATGTGTTAATAAATCCATTAAAACCTTGTATGCAACCATTCTGCAGCCTGGGTACTGACATCCATAGAATACCCACATTTATGAAATCTTTCAGTGAGTCTATTATTTCCAGTATTTCATTGCTGCAGATCTGCATCATCCTCTAAACTGAGACCAAGAAATATTATTCAGTATATGTTGGGGATGACAGCTGCCAGCTTGATAAAAGGAAGTATAAGCAGATGTCTTTCTATTTAATGAAGCACTAAATGTACCATTCAAACGTTTTGTAATATAGACATCCAAAATATATTCTGTATTTATTTTTTTATTTATTGACATTTTTTCCCCATGTTAATCCGACTGGGTCAAATACCCATTTTCAATGGAAGCCAAGGGATAAAAGCTCTACAGTTATTCAAAGAGATACAGTTTCAGAAACAGAATCATGAATGATGGCAAAACAAAAGATACATACAAAGTATTTGGGAGACAAGGAGTGATAGCATTTCATATTTACATATGTTACAGCATAGTTGATAAAACTATACAAAGTATTATACAGAAAGTCAACAGAGTAGTAATTACAGAGATATGTGTTTGAAATTTAGTTAACTGAATAAATAGTATATATTATAGACTTAGGATTTTGGAGGTAAAGGTTACTTAAGGAGGAATATCAGGGTGAGAAGAAGTTATGGAGTGGAGGGGGAGATTGGCTATGTTAAGGCTTAAAGTTTAAGAATTAATAGTAAACAGGTAACATGAATTTGAAGATGTAAATCAGAATTGATTTTCATTGATTTTCTTTGATAAAATGCACAAACTCCTTCAGCTAGCTAATAGAACCCTTCCATTAGAGCCAGCATTTGTCAAGATAGTGCCTCCACATGTCCGTCCATGTAAGTCAAGTGGAGGTTTTCTTGATGGCTATCATCTCATCCTTAAAACATATATATGTATAAATAAATAAAAATAAAAAGATTAGCATAAGTAAGGGCAAAACCAGTCCCCATTACAGTTCCATTAAGCAGATAATAACAGTTGCCATTAATATAAAGAGCCAATTTCAAAAGAAAGAAAGAAGAAAATCATTAAGCTCAGCTTTCCACAAAGGCTCACTTCTGCTGCCTTCATACATCTATCTAGTGGTGCCCTACAGTATGCACCAAAGACCTGTAGCAAGATACCTGTAGTCTATGCCATGCTAAACAATATTGTACTACTCAAGCAGAAACAGTCTAAGAACATCACAGTATTGGCCAACAGACCTGTTACAGCAGTACAGGAATCTGGGGATTCATCTGAGGAAGCAGCCCATGTGAGGCAGAGGTGGACCCAATATGTAGTGTCAGTGGCAAAGAGGCGACATCTGGCCCACATTTAAGGGCAATGGCAAGAACATAACAATATTGGATAGATTAGATATTAAAACAAGAAGGATCCTTCATGCTCACCAAATGATTTATAAAAATCAGTGTATACCAAGATTATAAATTCCCTGTTCCGAAGGAGGGATGGGCCTCCTTGAAAATTACTACATGTATAGATCTGCAATTGTGGGACTGCACACATATCTACTGACCTCACAAGATCCAAATGTACTGAAAGTTTTGAAACATGAGCAGAGTAAATCTAAGATGACTTATCTGCTTAATTTAGCAGAAGCATATTAACATCAAGCAGGAATGGAAATCAAACCAGAAGTAGATAAAAAACAGGCAGCAACTGAATGTGCCAAAAAACAAAAGAAAGATATAAGGTGAAGGACCAGATGAGAAGGCAAGAAATGTGGAAAAAGCATAAATATAGTTGCAAGTATAGAAAACTTCTGGAAGAGCCTCATGTCGCTCAAGAATGAACACAGGAATGGTTAAGGAAAGGTGAATTCAAACCAAAAAGTGAAAGGATAATATTGGCAGCCCAAGATAGTGGGCTACATATATGCTGGTTTACAAAGTCCATTGAACATGTGGGAGAAACAGACAAATGTAGGTTTTGTAAAACTGAATTGGAAACAGTCACACACCTTGTTGCTGGTTGTGACACACTAATGGCAGAAGGAATGTATACTGAAAGGCATAATAATGTGGCGAGACTATTGCACTGAGGATTGTGCAAACATTACGGTATCGAAGTGGCTGTAAAACACTGGAAACATGAGCCACAAATCATCATAGAAAATGATGAAATTTACATTACATGGGATCACCCATTACCAACATTTCAAAAGATAGATGCTAGAAAACTGGATATAGTGGTCCAAGAAAAAGACAAAAGTAGCATTGATTATTGAAATCGCCACATCGAGTGACTATAGTGTCTTGCATACAGAGAGATACAAAGTCATAAAATACCAGGATCTGTAAGCAGAAACAAGAGCAATGTGGAAGAAAGGTACCCAGGCAGTGCCAATAGTAATAGGAGCAACAGGTCTTATAAAAAAGAATTTACAATCATATTTAGATATGTTACCAATCCATGTAACCCCATACGAATTGCAGGAGTCTTTACTGGGCACATTGTCAGTGCTGCGAGAAGCATTTTGGCTAACATCAAATAATGAAACAATACTAATTTCATGAACTTTCATCAGGCACACTGACGTTCCGCTCACCAGGCTGAACAAGGAGAAGGTCACGGTGAGCTGCCTATCGGGTGCTAGGATCCGCCACATAACACAAGCACTCAGGTCACTCCAAGGCAAGTACAAATATGACTCAGACATTGTCCATACTGGTGTGAATGACCAGAGATGTACCTCCCTGGACTACATGAAAAGAGACATAGAGGAGCTCTCTGGGCATGTAGCCCAGGCCGGTATGACCCTGACCTTGAGTAGCATCTTACCCTCACCAAGAATGATGCCACAGTATGAAGACAAGATTATCAATTTCAACAATTGACTTAAGTATTGGTGTCATTCAAAGGGGATCCAATGCCTGTCAGCCTGGGATGACATGCTCGACAAGCCACGATGCTTCGCTAGGGACGGCTTGCACCTGTCACCCTGGGCTTCGGATATTGCCAAAGGCTCTTGCTACCCCCATAGTGCCTTTTTTAGGCAAGGCTCAAAAGACAAACCCACCTCCATAGGTATCACAAGGGATAAGAAACTAAGAGTAATGCTACTCAACGCCAGAAGTCTAAACCTCAAGATGCACGCACTCGAAACTCTCCTTAGCATGGAGAGCATCGATATCTGTGCAGTAACAGAAACCTGGTTCAAGGCTCTCATGAGCACCCCAGCACTACCAGGTTATACCTCATACCATGCTTTTCGGCCCCAAAACTTGGACGAACCACAAAAGGAGGGGGAGTATCAATATTCATCAAAGATACCCACACCTCCAGGTTGGTGGCACAGCACGAGGCATCAGAGACTATCCATGTGCAACTAACAGTGGGTAAAACTGCCTTCCAGTTTATAGCCTGCTAAAGACCACCCTCCCAAACCCAGGAACCCCACTCAGCCTTCCTGAGAACACTGGAAAATATGAAGGTCTCTCCAAACACCATTATATTGGGTGACTTCAACTACCCAACCATAGACTGGGAGCATTACTCTAGCTCCAACACCCTAGCCCAAAGGTTCCTAGAATTTATAAACTCAAATGCTATGGAACAACTTGTTATCACTCCCACAAGAGGGAAAGCATACTGGACCTGATCATCACCAACATGGGGACACTATGCTCCAGACCAGAAGTGTATCCCTCACTGGTAAGATCAGACCATAAACTAATCTCACTGGATATGCACATCCGACCCACCCCATGCCCAGAAAACCACAGTGAAAAACTTCTCTAAAGCAAATTTCACACTCCTCAAAACTGAGGTGGAATCCTTCAAAGCCCGGCCTTTGGATAATACGCCCAGACCACAAAATCCTTTATAAAGCATTCTATGAATACCTTCAGGAATGCATGGATCATGCAATCCCAAATAAAACCAAGACCCAATCCTCCAAAGGCAGACGTCCTGTCTGGTGGATCCCAGCCATAAACAAACTATACAATAGAAGGAGGAAGCTACTACATGACAGAGCAAAATCCCAAAAAGGAAGGCATCTCTGATCAGTATTAGCAAAAAACTACGGGCACTCATAAAATCGTCTAAGGCCAGCTTTGAGAGAAAAATTGCACAGGACACTAAGGATATTCACAAGGCTTTCTTTAGTTATGTCAGGGACCTGGGTGGGAATTCCCAGATATGCTCAGAATTGGTCCAAAATGAACAAAAGTACACCGAACCCACAGACATTGCCAACATCATAGCCGACAGGTTCAGTACAAACTTCTCCCACCAAAAGGGCTAATATCTATCCCAGCAGAGTGCTGCCCCTGACAGCACAGATGCTCAGGTAAGAGCTGCCTCTCCAAAGCAAGAAACACAGCATCAATGGGACCAGACGGTGTCCCGGGCTGCGTCCTACATGAACTCCAAGAAGAGCTAAACCCAAACCTAAAATTACTGTTCAATCTCAGCCTTACTACAGGATATGTACCCAAAGAGTGGCGTACAGCAACAGTGGTCCCTCTCCTCAAAGGTGGTACCTCAACGGATCCTGGAAACTATCACCCCATAAGTCTCACTAGCTTGGTCTGCAAAGCTATGGAAAGGATCATCATGGACCTTATAAATAAAGATATTGGGGACCTACAGACACTGGATCCTACCCAGTTCGGCTTTGTTAAGGGCAGATCCTGCCTCTTAAACCTGGTCAATTTCTTTGAAACAGTCACCAAGGCCATTGACAAGGGGAAGGTGGTCCACACAGCCTACCTGGACCTCGCAAAAGCCTTCGATACAATACCCCACTCGGGCATTATAGATAAGCTCACCAGCTTAAATATAAACCCCTATGTCACTAGATGGGTTGCAAACTGGCTCAAGGACAGAACCCACATGGTTAGAATAGCTGGAGCCATGTCAGACTCCAAACCAGTTACAAGTGGCGTCCCACAAGGGTCAGTCTTGGGACCTCTCTTGTTCGGTATATATTTCTCGGAGGTACAGGCCAACATGGAAGGACTGTGGCTGACCAAGTTCGCAGATGACTGCAAACTGGGCACCATAATAGACTCTCCAGCTGACACAAGCATCCTCCAAAAGGGCCTCATAGAAACAGACAAATGGTGCCAGAGGCATGGCCTCAAGCTAAACGCCAAAAAGTGTATAGTCATCCCCTTTGGCAAAAACAAAGTGCCCACAAATTACCACATAGGTGGTAATCCATTAAGTACAGAAGAAGTAATTAGGGACTTGGGGACCCAAGTTGATAGCAATCTCTCATTTGACAACCACGTGGCTAAAGTGGTTAGAAAAACAACATTTTATATAGCCCACCTAATCATGAAGGGATTCACATCTAGATCAGGGGAGGTCATCGTGCCTCTTTACTCATCCCTCATCAGGCCCATAATTGAGTACAATGCCCCTTTTGGGATGTACCTTACCAGACACCTGCAGCAACTGGAAAGACCCCAAAAGTACCTCACCAAGAGGATGAAGGGGCTCAAACAGATGCCGTATGCTGCCCGGTTAAAGAAACTCCAGCTCTACTCAGTGGCATACCTGCTCAGAGGCGATCTGTGCCTGACTTATAAAGCCATGTCCAACCGGAATTAATGGACATGCTGCACCTCAGAAAATCCAAATCCCATCGAGCTCGGCTCGAGGGACTTAAACCTCAGCACTGAAATAAATAGGACATGTTGGAGGGACAGATTCATAACCCAGAGGCTCTCTTCACTCTGGAATAAAATCCCAGTCCAGGTTAGGCAGAGTCCCTCATTGACTCTCTTCAAGAGGAATCTTGATGAGTGGATGGTAGATCGTAGGTTTACCCCAGGTATCACTTCTGTGTCACTGTTAGACAGAAGCGCAGTATACTAACCTCGAAAAAGGGCATAGCAAAATTAATTTAAAATGGGTGGCGAAAGCCATACACACTCTGGCTAGGCTTATAAATGCCCTAGGGCAGATAGCCTAGTATGAACCTATGAACCTATGAACTTTAATCATACTTTGACTTAGGAATGGGGTCCATTCCCATCATGGTATTAGAAACCCGAAAGATTTGGAGAAATTAGAAATGCAATTGATGTATATAGTAACTCACCCAGGGTGCATGGTTCAATGACTTCACTGGTCACACCATGCAGTCATTACCTTACCCATACAGATGAGAGAGATGGGTTATGCACCATCATCATTATTTGCATAGGTGAGGTGGGACACAGTGAGAGAAGGTAAGCATACACCATAGGTGTAAGGATCAAGGGAGGTCCATGTGGTTGCCACTCAAGCAGGTAGCAGACTGAGAGGAGTCAGGAATCACATCTTCCTGTGTTAGAGTTAAGCTTCCATGTTGGGAATGCTGGCCAGGTTTACCATGCAGCCTAGCAGTGTCAGAGATCGACACATGACACAAGAGGGGTGGTATGCCACAGTAGGAGTATGTACATGCTTGCACTTTGGGGCCCCATTATAGGAAACCAAAAGATTGATAGCGTCTGCGACCTAGAAGATAGCCATGCCTGTGTGTCACACTCATTAGGCTAACTGGAGATTGCAGTGTTGTGGTACTGCACACCCACAGCAGCTGGCATAGTGCGGCATCCCTGCAGTGCAGCCAAAAAAGTGATACCCAAGGCAGATATATCAACTACGCAATATCCAATCAGGTGAATGCCTTCTGTCTGGTGATTCTGTATAACCATGATGAGCATTTGCCAGTGTCCTCAAATGTACCAGTGGAGGTCAGTTGAGCCACAGTTACCCTCATCGAGATTGTTCCATGACATCTATGTCACATCACTCTGCAAATGTTACAGGTCATCTCTTAGTCTCTGCAGTGATTCCATTTCCTCCCTTAGGCCATGCATCACATTCACAATTTACAATGTAATTTAATATGTAATATATAGTTTAAAATTAATTTAGTATGTAATTTGGTATGTGTAGTGGCTATGTGTGCTTGTACAAATTACCTGCACATTCACTGACTGAGGACAAGTGTGGCACTGAGGTGTGGAAATGACCTGAAGTCCTGTTTGCAATGACTAGCTATGTGCTTTCCCCATGATGGGTGCACATATTAGTAGCAGTGCATCTCAGCTCACAGATGCCATTTGTGCCTGCAATTCTTGGGTAGCTTGCATGGGACTAACATTACACAAGGCATGTCAGAGGTTTAGGCTGCCTCTTCACCATCATCTCATATGTTAGGGATGTGTGGTTGCTCCCATATTATTGCTGACATTTCCACTGTGTCATTGGACTGTTTCATGTGTATGGTGCCACAATTGTCAGCCACAAATGACTAACTAACATCAGGCATGTGCTACTGTGCTGTGCTGGGTGCTTCACCATTCAAACATGTGAAAATAATATATGTAGTAGAGGTAGAACACGAGTCACTTCACCAACATGTTGAACAGGTGTATGCCACTACTGGCATAAAAAATAACACACACACATTCATCACAGTTCAGAATGGCACACTTGCATTGCCACTGAACCTTGGAGAACAGATATGCATCTGTGCATTCTGATGAAAAACAACATCACTCATGGGGGATGATTTACAATGTTAATGGAATATGCTAAGATGAACCTGGTGCATCATTCATAGAAAATCAGGAAGTGTCACTAGTTCACCTCCCACACACATCCAAGCCACAGCCAAGTATGAGGATTCTCTCACCAGCCCTGCACAGTGTCCATCTTTGTGAACCACGTATGTGTCAGTGGTCCTCCTTCCATGATAGACCTATCCCTAGTGATGTTCTGTTTCTTGGTCTTGGTCTGCAGTATTATATCACTGACCCAGAGACCTCTCAAACTCTATGCACAAGAAATCTAGACAAAGCCAAAAATAATGGGAGGGCAAAGGCCCTAATGTAAGGACAAATTTTAAGTATTGCTCCTATAAATTTGGAAAGAGGCTAGAGTAAAAGGGTTTTGTGTTACTATGCATTTTCTGAAGGATCTGAAATCTGAAACCGAAATGTATAACATTATTTAGTGAATTCAATCATCACTCATTTGTCAGAAAACCATAAATTTTATGAGAAGCAGACCAAAAATATGAAGCCAAAGTCTGGACATTTTGTGAAAATATGGACAGTTGGGAGGTATGGAGATACCTGTATCAGTGTCCTATTATGGCTGCCCACAGCCTGGATGTCCAGCACCACAGCCTACCACACCTGTTCATTAACCTTAAATGCCTTCTCTGTTTTTTCCTTGTTAAAAATCACATATGACGCATGCACAGTGCCTGCAATAGCAACTGTGTCTCTGGAGTTGTCTTTATCTCAGTCTCATGATAACATATACACCTGTGGATTACTGTGGTTGTATCCTTAACATTCTTTGGCAGATATCCATTTCAGCATTGTCTCCCTACCTCCGTACAGTGGCCACATAGCTGTCTGGTAATATGCACTAATCACTAACACCATGTAACATACTGACAACAGCACTTGACATGTTACCACCGTCTGCCGACATGGTGTGCTGTGCTGATAGCATGTACTTTGGCCTATGTACAGCAGCTCACTTGCTCCTTATGCATTTCTTGCTGTCTGGGTACATATACTACTGTATTCATACCCCTATGCCACATAGGGAGATGCACACCATAGCAGGCATCCCCCTACATCAGATAGTACCCTCTCAGGAGCTTCCCAGTAGAACAGCATCTTATAATGCCCTTGTACCATGATCCCTGTTAGGGGACAATCCACAGAAGGACAGTCCCTGCAATGCCCTTGAGCTATGATACCCCAGACACACCACTGTTCTGTATTTTTTCTTTTTGCTTCTCTGTCCCACATGTGACCATGTTATCCTATGATTCATTACCAGCTGTCTTGTTTGCTGTCAGCATACCTATAGGTAGAACTGTTATCTACTGTTTTGCTATTTTTACTCGCTCATCTTAATGTGGTCTATTTCAATATGGTGACTGCACTTTATAAAGTGGTATAATAGGCCTTGAGGAGTGGTGAGTATAGTAATGATGTGCTGTAGCACATTTGTCTTTGAACTTCTGGTGTCATACAATGTGATATCAGACATCATCAATACTACCATGTTTGACACTGTCTGTCCCGAGAAGTTATGTATACAGTATGCTTATACACTGACACTGTGAAACTCCTAGGGCCGTCTGTTCTGCTAGAGATACTTTGCATCATGCAGTATCCAGTATGTGTGGCTGTGAGCTTGAGTTTCTAATATCCTCCATGTTTTGACCTGCAGAGTGGACACAGCCTCTTCATGGGCTACTTTCAGCAGAACTCCCACCCGGTGCAGCTGAGAAACAAAACTTCTTCTCCTGCTGCTATAAGAAGTGTCTATTCAACTAGTATGATAGCCTGGTCTATTAGATAGATGCATGGAACAAACCAGTTGGTTGGCAATGCTGCTGGCATCAACTGGTCTTCCAAACAGTGCAGGCACAGTTACACTGACTTGTGGAGGCACAATTCAGACTTTTACGAGTGCAAGGCAGAGGTTGGCATATTCTACCACCTGTTGCTTCAATTGTCTTCTGCTTTCGTGAATATATACTACTGACTACTGTCTGTTTTATAGTTTACAGTGGCTGAAGAGATAGAGTTGAACAGGCAGCCAGACTAAGGAAATGTGACAGGCTCCCTAGGTGGCAGGTGAGTGATAGTTTGTAGCTGTTTGGAACTTCGTATCTGCAAAATTGTGCCATAAACACTTGTATTAACCTATTGGATGCTTTCCTCTTTCTACAAGGTCAGTTGATGTGCAGGGTAAGGTAAAGTTGTGACAACGTAGGTTTGCAACAGTCTATCTGCATTGCTGCTGTTGGGTTACCTAGTCTGCAGGCCTGCCTCTCTACAGGTTAATGATGGTCACCCTCTGCAATATGACATGGAAGGCTACCTATCAAAGGGGTAGAGAATTATCCTTTAAGACTGGTCTTGAGGCACCCTCATTTGTCACAGACTGATAAGCGCAATGGCTGGTAATGATAGAGGAGGACCAGCAATTAGACATTTTTACAGGCACCTTGGGGCATCTCTCTGTATGGCTAATTGATTCACATGGCCATCTGGCCTGAATATTAGTTCTCCAGAGGTGTGTCACCCACAATGTCAGTCATGGTATTTACTGACATCTGGATAAGTTCCTCTTTGGTCTGCTCAGGCAGGCCTTAATTACACCTCACTATCCCCTTCATATTTTCTCCTTCCTTATTTGTCAATCCCCATATCCTGTTTCTAATCTGGTCTTCACCATCACCAGTGTCAACTCTCTGCCAGTCAGCTTATCTCCACTGCTGCCCCCCTTGCGTCAGTACCCTCCATTAGGCTCTATCTCTACTGCATGTTGTCTGTCCCTACTTCCTTCACTATATCCTCCTTTCGCACCACATTTGCTCATTACTACCTTATCTCTCTAACCTTTTTCAACAAAAAAAAAATAAAATAAAATAGGCATCTGTCCCTCAAAAAACAATAAGCCTTTCTTCCCCCAAATATATTCCCTTCATATTGTCTTTCTCTCTGTTCCTCTGTTTATTGTTCACCATTTCTGACTTTTCTTTCTCCCCCTTTTTCTCCTCATTCATAGGATGGATGAGTTGGCACATTGCTATGGTGTCTTCTCTCAATGCCCATGATGTAGCTGCAAGATGCTTCACTGCATGTTTGAATGTGTATAGCATCGGGCATGCCACTATGGCAGTACAATGACTGTCATTATTACAACTGCGATGTTTTACTACACACCCCTTTCCCCAGCATGACAATTCTATCTCGGACCTCCTACCAAATCAGCATATGTCCTTTTCTCTCTGAATATACTGTGCTTTAGTGTACTGCATGACAGCATAATGGGCCGGATTCACGAAACCTCCGTGTAAGACTTAATATGTCTTACTCGGAGGCTGCATTTGAAAGGTATGACGTCAGCATTCCATGCATATTCATGAGGGCATGCTGAATCATACCCTAGTCTAACACGGTCCATGTAGGAAAGTAGGGGGCATGTCCGATTGCTGAGTACTGCAAAGGGACACACCCCCAGAAGAGTCAGAGTCCTGAAAGTAAACACCCACGAGCGAGTCCACTGAAATGTCAAGGAACACAACACCACACATCCCCACAGACTAAACCCACTGAAAATGTGTAAAATGTAAAAATAGCAGTTTCATTTTTTTTTTTATAATTTCCAAAATGTTTGCCCGCATCTGCACTCGTTTGCGTGGGTATGCCCTTCGCTCAGCCACAGTTAGCAGACATTGAAAAGTATATAAGATCTACATATGCAAATTAAGCCAAGTAGCAATAGCGTAGCGGTAGAGATGTTGGCCAAAGAGGAGGTAGTCCCGGTTTGAGCAACCACAACATCATTCTCCATTTTTATTGAAATATGTATGAAACAATCCCCTGACATATATATATATATATATATATATATATATATATATATATAATTTAAGTAAAATGTAATGAAATGGCCCATGTATTTGTGAACAAAACTAACGTAATAAATAAAAAAAAGGATCATAATTGCCCATAGCTTAGCAGCATTTTAACAAGCTTAATATGAGTGCCCATAGGTGAGCAGCACTTTAACAAGCTTAATATCAGTGCCCGTAGGTGAGCAGCACTTTAACAAGCTCAATATGAGTGCCCGTAGGTTAGCAGTGCTTTAACAAGCTTAATATGAGTGCCCGTAGGTGAGCAGCACTTTAACAAGCTTAATATCAGTGCCCGTAGGTGAGCAGCGCTTTAACAAGCTCAATATGAGTGCCTGTAGGTGAGCAGTGCTTTAACAAGCAAAATATGAGTGCCCGTAGTTCAGCAGTGCTGCACCCAGCTCAATATGAGTGCTTATAGGGAAATAACGCGTTACCCAGCGTAAGCCGTTTGTGCGGAGCTGCATAGCGCGCCAACCAGCTTACCATCGGGCAACGTTGGGCAAGCTGTAGCAAAGTCGCCTTTACACAGGCACACCTCCTAGCCTGACTAGACAGTAGTAAAGTAAAAAAGCAATGACAAGGGTTGAACCCGGGATACTTGCACCATAGTCAAAGTACTGAACCACTAAGCCATGACAGTTGTACTTAGAAATACAGTATTAGCATACATATAGGAATGAATGAAAATAGAACCATGACAAAGCAGGTTTGCTGTAAGCTGATAAATATCCAAAATGGCCAATCACAGATAAGTGCGGGAAAACCAGCATATATAAGCACCATAGGCGGGAATACACACCATAACTGATTGTGGTACCCATTTGCAGTCAGCATGGCAGGTGCAGAAGAGGGAAATCGCTTTACAGCACAAAGGTGGGGTGTTGAGGAGTCAAAATATATGGTTTGGCTCCTAGTCCATGATCATGAAGCGCAACTCATACAGGGCCAGGTTCAATGGGGAGCGTATAAGGCAG
This sequence comes from Protopterus annectens, assembly GCF_019279795.1. NCBI lineage: Eukaryota > Metazoa > Chordata > Ceratodontiformes > Protopteridae > Protopterus > Protopterus annectens. The sequence continues at coordinate 1,370,019,273 of NC_056744.1, read as the reverse complement.
AGGCGTGGAACCAGTTGGCACATGATCTCACCTGTGCCACAGGCATTCCGAGGACTGGTGAACAGGTCTGTCACCACCATGCGGACCTGAAGCGACGAAAGGAGGACCAACTGAACCGGTGGATCCAGGAGGCCAACCAAATGCCCAATGCCCCACTACTGAGTAAGTATCCATGTAATTAAGTATGTAAGAAACACTATCCTAGCCTATAGTATGGATAGGTATGTTACAATATTCTTTCATTTATATTACAGCTGCAGGTGTTCATTCCACGAATCGGCAAGCCTATGCTGATAGGCTGGTGAGGTTGCGCCACCAGGCAGGTTAGTAATTATTCTGCTGGTATTGTTATAGAATATAAGTGGGACAGCTTGTAAAAGAGTTCAGTGTTGTAACCCAGTAATAAAGGTCAAATAAGCCTAGAAGAAAGATTCTGCTAGTATTGTAAGATTAGATAAGTGATGCAGCCTGGAAAAGAGTATTGCAATCCAGTAATAAAGATTAAACAAGTCTCAGATAGAGTTTCCACCTGTATTGTAATATCAGATAACTGTGTCAACCTGAAAATGAGTGTTGTAATCAATCAACAAAGGATAGACAAGTGTCGAATACATCCTTGTAAATTCTGCCATATGAAATAAGTGAGTCAATTGGAAAGGATTGTTGTAACCCAGTAATAAATGTTAATAAAGCCTAGAATTAAGTACCATCCTGGAATTTAAATATAAATAAGTGAGAGAGTGTGAGAAAGAGAGTTTGAAGCTACCAAGAAAGCTGTAATAAGTCTGGAATAAAGGTATACTGCAGTCACTACATAATGAAATGAATGAGACAGCCACAACCAAAGAGTGTAATGTCTTACATAAAGTACAGAACCTGGACTGTGTCCGCCCCACAATTTGGATATGTTGCTGTACCCTTGCATTATGGAGATAGTATGGTTGTATGAAATGCTGAACATCCACAGTTGTCTAGACCCATATAAATCAAATGTAGCAGGATGCCTTACCTAAACACAGCCAGATATGAACATATATGAATAAAAATGGAATGTATATTAATGTAGCAGTAACATCCCCATCACCAACATTCCTGAGGTTACATACAGGAAACTGTACTAATACATGTAGGGGATATATATCTGCATCTGCTAGGAATGTACAGTATATGTATAGGTAGTTTAAGTTGTTAATGTAATATTTCTCCACCCTACCCTATTTTCACAAATTATGCCATTCCACACCAAACTGGGTATGTGTATTCGCAGTTAATTCCCATGGACATTTGTCCTGTTGGTTTATACATATCTGCATGTACGTTGGTGCATGTGCCCTGTTCACATATCCAAACCTGATGGCCTGTTGCCACCAATCAACCCTGCATGCTGTTAGAATGTCCACTGTTGTTCTAAATATGCATGTGTTATGCTTGCTGCTCAATGTTCGGAATTCATGTGTGTTTGGTTAATGGGAATACTGATGCATGCTGTTACAACTAATTTTGAATGGTGTTGCTTGTTACTAACCCAAAATACCATAAAATACTGCTAAACATAGGACAACAGGGAAGGCGGGTTCCAGCGGACACACCTCTCCCACCTCAGCTGGTGAGTGCACCTGGCACCAGTGCCCAGGCCGGGACCTCCTCCTCCGGTGGCCCTGTGCCACCTTCGGATGGAAGTGCTGCAGGGGATGGGGCTCATCCCCCTCTGCAAGTGTGGCCAGAGGAGAGCCTCCACTCACCCTCCATAGGGTCCAGTCTGTGGTGCGTAGTGAGATCAGGCATTCTGTGACCGATCCCCTACGCCAGCTTGAGGCGAGAGTGGCGCAACTCATGGGTGTGCCTGCCCATCCTATCCAGCCTCCAGCACAGCCCCAGCCTGGGCTGTGAAGGTGCAGTGGTAACTGCCCATGGGTGGGGATCTCAGTTCCACTGTTGCCATCTGTGGGCTCATGGGCTTGCAATATCCAAACATCCGGCCCCGTCAATTGTGTTTAACCCCACATGTCATACTCTGCCTCTGTATGCGTCTTGTTTGTCTTGTCTGTTAACCTCCCCAACCTACCTCCCCAAATATACCTACTTCCTGTACCTCACATTCCACTCTCACCTGAAAAAAAAATAAGAAAAGGGCACTCTGTTCCAACAAAAAAATTATGCCCCATACATAGCTGCCCATTTCGCATACATGTCTGCTGGACATGTAAACTGATAATTACAATTGGCTGTACAACATATTTTGTTGTCCTCACCCCTCTCTCAGGGGTGGAAGGTGTCAAATCTCACTCTAAATTTCTAACATATGCGCAGCTGTTGCTGATAAAGAATTGGGCAGCTATGGGCCTTCACTACATCCTTCCTGCACATCCCAAGCTTGTTTTCCTACTGTCCTACCCTCTTTGTGCCCCCTTTTTCACCACTTTCCTATTTCCCCATTTTCTTTTCTTTAAAAGAAAATAGCGCGGGTGTTAGCGGGAGTAAGCACTTTTAAGCAGTAGTCAGCAGGTGTGCGCTTGTGTGCGCTTAGCTAAGCGTAGATAAGCGTAGCTAAGCACCGCGCAAACTTGCGCAAACCCGCTTACAACTGCTTAAAAGTGCCGTAGTCACTCTGTATAACAAGGCCTGTAGTCTGCTCATCAGCAAAATAAAATACCCCTGTCAGTCTCGAACCCCGGACCTTGGAAACACTAGACTGCATGAATTACCACTGAGCCACAGCAGATATACAAGAACTTGGTGTTGAAAGAAATATATCATGAAATACAATGAGTGAATGTAAAGGGAAAATAGGAAGGCCATTACACAAAGCTTGTTCTGTGTATCTTTACTGGCAATTCTTGTGGAATTGCATTACATTAGTGTGATAAGAGAAACAGCCATGCTAGTAGGTAATAAAGTTACAGTAGCACCTTACAAACCCCACAAGTATCACAGTAGGATAAACACTGGCATATTTGAATAGGTAAGAGGCCAGACCTCCCAACTGTGACTGATTTACAGGGATGTTTCTGATTTGAAAACAAATGTCACCTGTGCTCCACTGACTCCCTGTGAAATGTACTCACAGTAGGCAGAAAGGTGGGTAATCCCACATAATGATAACTGTCAATAAGTTACAGTAGACACTACTTGCATGTCAGAAATGGTGAAGTAATACATATGCTCAAAATACCCCACAGTCACAACTGCAGAATATCTGAAATATATCATGGGTGTATCCCACTGATATGTACTTTTCCCTGAGGCTGGTCAAATATATACCTGAGAGTATCTGAGGCCTGGAAGTGTCAGAAACACACAGGCATAACAGCCTGTCTGCTGTCAAACACTCTTCGAATAGCTGTAGAATTACTTCCACAAGCATGCCCTTATGTAGGAGTACAACACAGAAATATCAAAGGATGTAGCCATCTAACATACTAATGACAGTATAGCAGTTCACAAGCTCTGCATGTGCCTGATATTCATAATTCTTAGTACAATATACTTAGTTGTCCTCACCCCTTTCTCAGGGGTGGAAGGTTTCAAATGTCACAGCAAATGTCAAACATATGTACAGCTATTGCAGTTAGAGAAATGTGCAGCTATGGACCTTCCCTACACCCAGCCTGCACATCCCTAGCTGCTGTCCCCATTGACTTCCTGCTTCCCGCTTACAACTGTTTAAAAGTGCTTTATTCACTCTGTATGACAAGGCCCCAGTACTGCTCAGCAGCAAAATAAAATACCTTTGTAAGTGTCAAACCCCAGACCTTGGGCTCACCAGACTGCATGAAGTACCACCAAGCCACAGCAAACATATAAGAACTTAGTGCTGAAAGAAATATATCATGCATTACAAGGAGTGAATGTAAATGGAAAATAGGAAAGCCATAGCAACACATTCCAGTAAAGACAAATATCAGGCATTCAAGGAGTGAATGTAAAGGGAAAATAGAAAAGCCATAGCAACACATTGCAAGAACTACTGTTGTATGCCAGTTAATCCACAAATCCCACAGGAAAGTACATACTCCCATGTAAACAGTGTTAGCACTAGCAGGTGTGAGTTAACATACACACTGACAAGAGTGCAGTGGAAGAAGCAACAGTCAGGTTTCAGTACAACATGCATCTCAGTGGCTACAACACAGCCTCAGATATGAGAGATATACCAACCTTCTGAGTGACACAACAGTCTCCACAGCAAACCAGCATGGTCCCCACCTTGCAAAACTGAAAGGCCTACGCCTACCTAACCTATAATTTTATAGCAGTGTCCTGAGATCACAGTGAGAACTGCAATTACCACACAGCAGGCTGCATGCAATTACTAAATGCTGGCCACCAATTGGTGCAGAGGCCATCACATGCACATGTGCAGATACCTACAAAAGCAGCCTGTACTGCCAGTCCACACATGCAATAATATCATTGCAGCAACTGGAGGGAGAGAGAGAGAGAGATAGATATATATAGATATAGATATAGATATAGATATAGATATAGACAGAGACCAAAAAAAAAAAGCCAGCAAGCAAGCCAGCAAGCAGGCCAGCAAGCAAGCCAAAAGAAAAAAGCTGTCAGAGACAAAGGTAATGTAAACTACATAATCTAATAATCTACATACTGTGAACCCTCCATATGTGTTAGCAGTCTGTGCCTATATGTATAGGCAGATGTGCATAGGGCAAGGGACATACTGCAACTGTTAGTGAAGGCTGGACATACATATGTAGTTGAAGGTTGCTATGTGCACATATCAATGTAGGTTGTAGTGTGTAGCATTGAAAACAGCATGCAGTGCAGGTATATGTCATGTGGTGGTGAACTTCTGTGGGACTGAGCCAGTGAGGCCTGCTACAGCTATATGGCCTGAGGACAGCATAATGCATTTTGCACAACACTGTGCAATATTATTACAGAATGGAATGTCTCACAACTGTTTCAGAAGTGATATTCCCACCATGAAAGGTGGGCAGTCTACGTGCCTACATGTGCATGTATATGTACAGCAATGGATGTTTAGAAGTGTGCGTGTGTGTGTATACATATATATATATATATATATATATATATATATATACATATATATATATATATATATATATATATATATATACATATATATATATATATATATATATATATATATATATATATATATATACATATATATATGTATATGTACATAGATAGAGAGGTATGTATAAATAGATAGATATATATATATAGATAGATAGAATATGTATATACATATAGATATAATAGATACATACATATATAGATATATATGTAGATACATACATATATACAGATAGATATGAATGTCTATATATATATATATATATATATATATATATATATATGTATATATATATATATATATATATTATATGGTTATATAGAGTGGTGAGTATATATATATATATATATATGTATATATATTTATATATATATATATATATATATATGTATATATGTATATATATTTATATATATATATATATATATATATATATATATATATATATATATATATATATGGATATGTATATATGGATATGTATATATTGATATATTTATATGTGTATGTGTGTATATATATATATATATATATATATATATATATATATATATTAAGAGAGAGTGAGAGAGGGGGACATGTGGGCAGATGTACTGCAACAGGTGCCTGGTGACCAAGGCATGGACTGAACACCAGTGTTGATACTGCAGTACCATACTCCATTCCAAAACATGTTACCCACTAACTACCACATAGGTGGTTGCCTGCCTACTACTGGAGGTGTCAGAAGGGAATATGGGACACAGGTGTAAAATAGCATCCCCTTTGATATCCACAGTGGTACACTAGTCTTGTAATCCCTGTACATGGTACGTGTCATCACAAAAGGTGTGTCAGCTAGGGAAATGTAAGTCAGTGTGCCCCTCTACACCTCACGATGTCCTATGCAGTATGTACCTCCCATGATAACTACAGCAAGTGGAAAGGTCACAGACATACCTAACAAAGACTGATAATGCCCTCAAACACATTCCTTCTGCAGACTGACTCACAAAACCACAGCTAGAGTGCCTTGCATACTTCCTACACAGAGGTTACCACTGCTGGAAATAGAGAGTTATGTCACACCTATACCAATCGGCCAACCACCATGGCAACACCTCACAATCCGTCTAGCCTACATGACATAGGGCCCTAATCCTTATCACTGCACTAAACAGCACATGCTAGAGGTACAGGCTTCTATACACAAATATGCCATACACTGGACTAAACCACCCAGCATTAACAAACAAGACTCCTTATTAGTAGATGTCATACATACCCCTGATGAATGTTATGGAGATAGGCAATATGCCTTGTGAGTCACCTCTGTGTAACCGTTTCACAGGAGCAAGTAAAATCACATTACATGTGTTCCAAAGGGCAGGGTAGCATATGGCTAGGCTGCCCTAGGCCCAGGGCCAATAGCATAGTACCTACCTATGACACAATGCACACACACATGTACTCAGTGCAATACCAGCTATGTGAGGTTGAATGAGTGTGACACTGACTGTGTGCAAGGTCTGTAAAGGTGTGATAGCTTAGCGTGAGTTTGTGTCTGTCATGGTAGTTTGTGTCGTAGGTGTGAGGCCAGAGAAAGATGTGTCAGTTATCGGGATGCAAACATAGTAGATTGGCATATGTTGTGCTGTAGTTCCCTGTGTATGATTGTGGTATCCCATTGTAGGCAGAAGCAATACATGTATGCTCAGTAAGTGGTACTGCTGTTGAATCCGGCTCACATATGAACTGTTGTACTACCTGAAGTTGTAGGCCTAAACACTACAGTATGGTGTATGTTCACATTCCCTGGTAACACTGTCTGGTGTGTTTCTTGTAGTCTGCACAGATTACATACCTCATGCATAGGTATCTGTAAGTAGGGGCACACAGTACTATAAGGTACACAGTTAATGCTCATCTGTGTCGTCATACATTTGTATGTGTAATGTGTGTGTAATGATGCCTGTACCATGGCCGCAATCACATGTGTGTTACAGGGTATGTATGTGTACCTGGCAGCATGTATACTCTGTGACAGCAGTATGCTGGCTATATTAACAACTATGCACATATGTCAGGTAGGGGTATGACATCAAAGACTAGGGTGGATTACCATTTAAACTGTAAATGTGCATTGCATTCATTGCATGGGATGACAATATTCTTCATCCATTAGCTTGATACATACCCCACTGTGATGTTGTGCATTGTATCCCAAACAGTGTGCCGAGTGCTGGTGTATACTAGTTTGTTGTATGGAGTGTGGCAGGCACTGTCAGAGAGTTGTGGGCTGAGCACTGATATGTGGTATCGAACATGTGTATCCCCTGATAGACAGACAGATGCTATATATAATATATATATATATATATATATATATATATATATATATATATATATATATATATATATAAAACTACTGTTCAATCTCAGCCTTACTACAGGATATGTACCCAAAGAGTGGTGTACAGCAACAGTGGTCCCTCTCCACAAAGGTGGTGCCTCAATGGATCCTGGAAACTATCGCCCCATAAGTCTCACTAGCTTGGTCTGCAAAGCTATGAAAAGGATCATCATGGACCTTATAAATAAAGATATTGGGGACCTACAGACACTGGATCCTACCCAGTTCAGCTTTGTTAAGGGCAGATCCTGCCTCTTAAACCTGGTCGATTTCTTTGAAACAGTCACCAAGGCCATTGACAAGGGGAAGGTGGTCTACACAGCCTACCTGGACCTTGCAAAAGCCTTCAATACAATACCCCACTCGGGCATTATAGATAAGCTCACCAGTTTAAATATAAACCCCTATGTCATTAGATGGGTTGCAAACTAGCTCAAGGACAGAACCCACATGGTTAGAATAGCTGGAGCCATGTCAGACTCCAAACCAGTTACAAGTGGTGTCCCACAAGGCTCAGTCCTGGGACCTCTCTTGTTCGGTATATATTTCTCGGAGGTACAGACCAACATGGAAGGACTGTGGCTGACCAAGTTCACAGATGACTGCAAACTGGCTGCCATAATAGACTCTCCAGCCAACACAAGCATCCTACAAAAGGGCCTCATAGAAACTGACAACTGGTGCCAGAGCCATAGCCTCAAGCTAAACGCCAAAAAGTGTATAGTCATCCCCTTTGGCAAAAACAAAGTGCCCACAAATTACCACATAGGTGGTAATCCATTAAGTACAGAAGAAGTAATTAGGGACCTGGGGACCCAAGTTGATAGCAATCTCTCATTTAACAACCACGTGGCCAAAGTGGTTAGAAAAACATTTTATATAGCCCACCTAATCATGAAGGGATTCACATCTAGATCAGGGGAGGTCATCGTGCCTCTTTACTCATCCCTCATCAGGCCCATAATTGAGTACAATGCCCCTTTTGGGATGTACCTTACCAGACACCTGCAGCAACTGGAAAGACCCCAAAAGTACCTCACCAAGAGGATGAAGGGGCTCAAACAGATGCCGTATGCTGCCCGGTTAAAGAAACTCCAGCTCTACTCAGTGGCATACCGCCTTCTCAGAGGCGATCTGTGTCTGACGTATAAAGCCATGTCCAACCCGGAATTAATGGACATGCTGTACCTCAGAAAATCCAAATCCCATCAAGCTACGTGCTCGAGGGACTTGAACCTCAGCACTGAAATAAACAGGACATGCTGGAGGGACAGATTAATAACCCAGAGGCTCCCTTCACTCTGGAATAAAATCCCAGTCCATGTTAGGCAGAGTCCCTCATTGACTCAAGAGGAATCTTGATGAGTGGATGGGAGATCGTAGGTTTACCCCGGGTATCACTTCTGTGTCACTGTTAGACAGAGGCACAGTATACTAACCTCGAAAAAGGGCATAGCAAAATTAATTTAAAATGGGTGGCAAAAGCCATACACACTCTGGCTAGGCTTATAAATGCCCTAGGGCAGATAGCCTAGTATGAACCTATGAACCTATGAAACTATGAACCTATGAACCTATATGTCAGTTAAGTGATATCAGTACATTAGAATATTAAGTGTGCCACATGACTTGCTCACATATTTTTCTTTTCCTTCCCGGGTGATGGTGCATCAGCGTAACCCACCTTATACAGCAGCAGGGGATCAGGAGATCCACCAGAGCCTGGTGCAGAATTTCTCTGTGCTGTTTTCCAGGACCGGCCAGAACCAGCTTGAGAGGGCTGCACTGTGGCAAGATCTTGTCCGTTGGGTAAATGACATAGGCATGCATAACCGGACATATGAGCAGGTACGCCATCACTGCAATGATTTAATTAGACATGTCCGGCAGCGTGTGTCTGATATCCACAGACAACAGCTTGCCACAGGTGATGGGGTACCTATCCACCCCCCCCCCCCCTCACCAATGTGGAGGAGCACCTCCTAAGTGTTGTAGCTCCAGGCCAACAACAACAACATCCACAAACATGTGTCATTATGGAGGCCGGAGCCACCCAGCATGTTGAAATGGAGTGTGCAGGTAACATGCCATATCTGTAGTTGACTGTTCTCTGTACTGGTAGTTTATGCATGTGTGAGATATGTACTATGTGTGTAGCTGTTAACCTGCCTATTCTTCTGCAAGATTGATATTCTGAGCATAATCTGTACACCTGTGAAAGCCACCTGTTGTACTACTGTACTTTATCATACTCACAGTATCAATGGCACAATTGTGACCACTGGCAATCACTGTCATATCTTTGCAGGTCCCTCTGGAGTGACAGCAAGGGAGCCAATCCATGCTGGTGAGTGTGTAATAACAATACTATTGCTAATGACATGTGCATGTCATATGGAGGTGTAGTGTGTGCACATATAACACCTACGCATAATGCATGCTGTGCATGTTTGCTGTGAGACTATGCATAATCCATTATTCTCAGTAGCTGCCTCACTCACATGCAATACACAGAGCATGACACACATGTGTGGCAACACAGTACTGGACATTGTATAGGCATACCTGATACACATGTACACAACACACACATGTTTGGCATAGACACTACACCATAGCCTGCTACACATGTCCAATTATGACACCTGATGTATGGCCATCCTTCAATATCCCACTTATCCTCTATGCAGCACACATAATATACCTGAGGGGTGGAGGCCTACCATGTCTTTGTGCAACAGTCTTGAACAAATAATACATTCATGTTAGGCAATGCTCACTATTGGCCACCTTACACACCCATGTAACAAGTGGCTGTGTAATTGTGGATGTAGTCATGTTACTGCACTTCAGGTACAGCATGTTAGCTGCCTGTCTGGCACACATTATTATTGTTGACTGACCACAAGAAGCATGTTGATCATGGCTCACGTTACTACACCACATCCAGTTCCACTAACCACAAAAGTACACATAGCAGTTATTGTGTAGCACCGTCATGTGTTGTGTGTGTGTGTGCAAATATATGCACCCACAGCTTGTAACACTTGCACAACATTGTTATGCCCTTGTACACATTGTGTCCCAGGGTGGAGACAATCACTGCACAACTACACACAACCATCAAGTACACTTATACTGTTATTAACAAGAGCTGTCTACACTTGCACTGCATGTTCCTGTGTAACACATAATATGCATGCTGACACGTGTGCAGTGATGTTTTTCTTTGTGATACTGTCACCCACCCCCAAACAGTATTGTGTATGTGTTGGATTGCAGGTGTGTCTGTGTTTGTATCTGCTGTACTGAGGAGTGTGCCTGTGTGCCTGTGTGCATGTGCGCCTGTGCACCTGTGTGCCTGTGTGCATGTGTGCCTGTGTCCATGTGTGCATGTGTGACTGTGTGCCTGTGTGCATGTGTGCCTGTGCGCATGTATGCATGTGTGCATGTGTACATGTGCACCTGCGTGCATGTGTGCCTGTGTGCATGTGTGCATGTGCGTCTGTGTGCATGTGTGCCTGTGTGCATGTGCGCCTGTGTGCCTGTGTGCATGTGTGCATGTGTGCATGTGTGCTAACATCATGTACACATTTGTAAACTGTGTTTCCTATCTTCCTCTCACAGGTTCTGATGTTGCTCTGGTGGAGTGCAGCAGGGAACCTGAAGCCACTGTTGGGGATAGTGATAATGATGATACATGTGTAATGGCACAGGGAGGTGTGACAGGGTCTGTCGTTGGTCAGCCAATTGACACTACACAGCAGTCAACCCCATCAATGCGCACAGTCATCCTGCCGATACATCCATTGTCACCAATGTCCTTAGCTGAGGGACAGCATACAGTGGGCATTGACCAGGGTAGTGTGGTATCATTGGTACATCCATCCCCTCACAGCAGCCATGGCCAGATTCCTGACATGGTACCACACAGGCAGATGTCCAGGGGTTCTCGTGGGAGCATCCGTGGTCGTACTGCCCCTGTCAGACGTGCCCACAGAGGTCTTTCAACCTCAGTTATGTTCCAGGCTATAATGCAGGCACAGGCACATATGGAACGGTACACCAGACAGGGTCTGAGGGAGCTTAGAGCACATCGCACCGCTATGAATGACACTATGTGTGACATTGCAGCTGCCATCCGTAATATCAGCGAGATCATTTATAGACGTTGGGGGGACACATTAGATCTCTTCCACAACTACATTTCCAGGAGCCAGGACAGTGCAGGATGGTTGAGGCATCGACATGGACGTATGCCAGCAACATCATCAGCTGGCAGTCAACAAACCCACAGCCACTCCCATAGTGCCAGTACCAGCCCCAGCAATGCTGGGTCTGTGCTGTCATTACACCATCCTAGAAGACCACGTGCACATGGCTCTGGACAGTCCCAGCAGGGACATGTGTCCAGTCAACAACCCACTGCTTCTGATGACAGTACCCAGTCTGGCTTAGTACCTGATACTGTCCGTAACACCCCTGCCAGGCACAGGTACTGTGTCCGTGGCCAGAGACAGTGATCTGTATGACCTGGCAGGTACAGTCTGTGGCTGTCCACAAACACCCTTATATGGCAGCCACGTGGTGGAACTGTGTGCAAGCATACACACACACATAATGCTAACACCTAGGGCTAACACATACACACACACATCGCATCAACATTGCCCCATGTTGTACTGTTGTCCCTCACTAACACACACACACACACACACACACACACACACACACACACACACACACACACACATACATGTCGACTGGATGTGTCAATGGCAGACTCTGGCAAACCAAGTACACACCCTGTGCATATGATGAAACTGTGCCACCTCCTGCCATCTGTAACATTGATGCAGGAACAGGATAGCATGGTGCTGATGCACAGGGTGACTACATAGCACTGTAGTAATAATATCATGTTGTTAACAGTACAGTGTAATGATATTGTTGTGAGTATATTTGAGCATGCATGATGCATTAACTATGATTGTCATTGTAGTTTTGTATACACCAGTGTTAATTCCCAAAGTGTACTGTCTGCACATGTGCCACATGGCTGTTGTGTGTACCTGTGCCTGCATGTGTTGGGGTGTGGACAGTACATGTGTGATGTTTGCAGCACAGAGTTGCAGGTGTACATTTGTAAACATGGTTAGCATGGAACATGACATGGTTTGACAGTATGCTGTGGGTGATACGGTTTCCAAATGTCAATGGTCTGCATTCTGGTACTATACACAGCCTACATAGCCTGACATTCTGTGGTCATTACATGGTGTCTCCTCAACTGATACACAGATGTAGGAACCTGGTGTCAGTAATATCCCTGCAGTACTACACTATACCAGTAGCCATTCTTACTCAGCCCCACACATCCCTGGGAACAATACTTTTTGGCATATAGCAGTCTCACGTACATGTCAACACACTACGGATATGTCCATCCACGACTGCAAATGCATACAGTGGCCTACAATGCATTCTACACATGACACACCTAGCCACCACAAGGGTATCATACAGACAGATACCTGTTGTCCAAGCCATGCTGTATTGCTGTAATGCAACTGTAGCATTGTCATCGGCATGTAGTTAGGTGGTAGCACCCATCATGTAGAATGGGTAATGATGTATACATGTGGACAAGTGTTATCTTGTCTATCCTGTGATATTCACATTTCCAAAGGTATTCTGCAGTCCTTTGGTGTATCACCTAAGCAAGAAGGTGTCTGTATGCATATCGGCAACAGTTGCCATACACCTACACTGGATGTCCATCACTCACAGACCTTGCTGTGTTTTATCATGTCTGACATATACTCCAGACATGAACCCTCACCCACATTAATCTATCAAAGCTTTCATGGGTGTGTGTCACATAGTTGGAATAGGACACAGATCACTGCAGTAGCCTGCATTGTCACCAACATACATCTATGGCCTAAGGTGTGGTAAGCTGCGGCACATGCTGGCAAAGGTAACAACTGTAATCATATGAGGCAGGCTTCACACATAGGAACTATTAAAGATCACAGGTACATATCTGTATGTGGCACACACATACCTGATGTATGCATTGAAATTACTGTTATAATAATATGTCATACAATAATAAAAGCAAAACACACAGCACATTGACAAACTGTGTGACAAATGCACACATGTCATTTGTAGGATTCAAACCCCTACCTAACTATGTTATGATACTTGAGAGAGACACATTAGCATAGCGCGCTATTCACATTACTGGATGATTTCTCTTCTCCTGCTGTATTTATAGGGTGCTGACATCATCAGTCTTTCCAAAGAGGACTGTACATATTTTAGTGTGTTATCCCAGTCTTCAAAAAGGTCATCCCTTTCACAGAGAATTGCATACATACACACCCCCCTGCCACCCCCCACACACACAGTGTTTGCAGGATTCAAACCCCTACCTAACTATGTTATGATACTTGACAGAGATGCATTAGCACAGTGCGCTATTCGCATTACTGGATGATTTCGCTTCTCCTGCTGTATTTATAGGGTGCTAACATTATCAGTCTTTCCAAAGAGGAATGTACATCTTTTACTATCCCTCAGTATGGGGGATAACAATATCTGTGCATTAACAGACGCCTAGTTCAGGGTCACATATGCACACTGGCACTGCCAGGTTATGTTCTATACTATGCTTCGTGACCACAGGACTTGTAACACACAACACAAGTAGGGGGGTGTATCCATGTACATCACAGATACACACACCTCTGGGTTGGTAGCACTGCACTAAGCATGACAGGCCATACATATACAACTACCATTGTGCAAAACTGCCTTTTGGTTTGGTGTGTATTTTAGACCACCTCCCCATACCCAGGAACCGCACTCAGCTTTCCTGGGAACAGTGTAGGATATGAAGGTCTTTACACACACCATTATAGTGGTTGACTTCAGGTACACAAATATTGACTGGGGATACTACTCAGGCCCTCAACAACATCACCCTACAGCCACTACACTTTGTGGATCCATGTGCTATGGCACAACCAGTCACCACACCCACAAGGAGGAATACATATTGGACCTGATCATCACCAACATGGGGACTCTATGCTCCACACCAGAGGTAGAACACTCATTGTTAAGATCAGACCATAAACAACTTTCCCTGGACATCCATATCCCATCCCCACCCCCAGCCAAGGAAATCACTGTAAAGAAATTCTCAAAAGCAGACTTTGCACTTGTGAAGACTGGGGTGGAATACTTCATAGGCCCCGTGCTGGAGGATAATACAGCCCAATCTGCAGAATCCTTTACAAATGCATTGTAAGAGCACCTGCAGGTATGCATTGATCATGCTATCCCAAATAAAACCCTGATTCCTCCAAAACAGGTGACCTGTCTGGTTGACCCTGGCCATATATAAGCTGTACAACAGAAGGAGGAAGCTACTACATAACAGAGCAATATCCCACAGAGGGAGGACATCTCTGAACAGTATTGGCAAGACACTTCAATCCCTCATATAATCATCACTTGCACATTTTGACAGTGAAATTAACCAGACACTACAGATAATCACAAGGCCTTCTTTAGTTATGTCAGGAATATGTGTGGAAAGAACCCAGATATGTTCTGAATTGTTGCATAACAGCACAACATATGCCAAACCTACAGACATAGCCTACACTCTGGCAGACAGAGTCTGCACAAATGCCCCCCCCCCTTACCTTCCAAGGGTATAGATGCCCATCCCAAATGAATGTAACCTCCCTGACATCACAGATGCACAGGTGAAAGGTGCCCTCTCCACAGCAAATAACACAGCATATGTATGGGACCGGACGGTGTCCCAGGCTGTGTCCTACACGAGCTCTGAGTAGAACTGAACACTCACATTAAGTCACTGTTACAACTTAGCCTTACTACAGGATATGCACCCTGAGAATGGCATACAGATACAGTGCTCCCACTCCACAAAGGTGGTGCCACAATGGACCACATGAACTATCAACCCATAAGCCTGACTAGTGTGGTAGAAAAAGCTATGGAGCATATTATCATGGAAGTCACAATCAAAAACATTGTGAGCCTCCAGACAGTGGATCATACACAATTCGGCTTTGTTAAGGGCAGATCTTGCCTCTTACACATAGTTCATATCTTTGAAACGGTTACTGAAGCCATGGATGAGGGCAAGGTAGTTCACACAGTCTAACTGTACCTTGCAGAAGCCTGCAACACAATACCCCACTCAGGCATCATACATATGCTTACCAGCTTAAATATCAACCCCTATATCACTAGATGTGTTGCTATCTGCCTCAGGGATGGAACCCACATGGTCAGAATTGCAAGTGCCATGTCCAATTCCATACCAGTTACAACTGGTGTCTCACTGGGCTTAGTTGTGGGACCTGTCCTGTTCGGTATGTACTTCTCTGAGGTTCAGACTAACACGGGGAGATTATGTCTAACAAACGTCACAGATGACTGCTAACCGGGGGCCATAAGCAACACTGCAGCTGACACATGCTTCCTCCATAAGGGTCTCACAGAGATGGATGCTTGTTGCCAGAGCCATGGTCTCGTGCTAAATGCTAAGACATGCATAGTCATCCCCTTTGGGGAAAACAAGGTGCACACAAATCACCACATAAGTGGTAATCCATTAAGTACAGAAGATGTATTTACAGATTTGGGGACCAACATAGATCATAACCTCTCCTTTGCTAATCACATTGACAGAGTCATTGCAAAGACCTTTATATAGCCCTCCTTATCATATGGGGGTTTGCATGTAGATCATGGGAGGTCATTGTGGCTCTCTACTAGTCACTCATCAGGCCCATGTTTGACTACAATGACCCTTTTGGGGTGTACCTTACCCAACACCTGCAGCAACTACAGTGTCCACAACAGTACCTCCCCAAGAGGATCATGGGCTGCACACAGATGTCCTATGCAGCTCAACTAAAGGATCTCCAGCTCTACTCAGTTGCTTAATGCCTACTCAGAGGTAATCTATGCCTGACGTACACAACCATGTCAAACCCAGAAGTAATGGACATGCTCCACCTCATAACATCCAAGACACTTAGAGTTACACACTCCAGGAAATTAAACCTCAGCACAAAACTAAATAGACCAAGGGTACAGGACGGCACAACAAGTCCTCAGCTTGAACAGGTCCCAGTTTATTAAGGAAACAACACTAATAATCCACAACGAACAAATGAAGAATCCAAAACAACAAGTAGTCCAGAACGAACAAGTTAAGCGCTTTCATCTGTCAAATGCAGACTTCCTCAGTTCTGAGGAAGTCTGCATTAGACAGATGAAAGCGCTTAACTTGTTCGCTCTGATCATTGTTTTGATTCTTCATTTGTTCATTGATTATTAGTGTTTCCTTAATAAACTGGGACCTGTTCAAGCTGAAGGACTCAGTCCTGTACCCTTGGTTTATTTACGTTGTTGCTTCTGCTTTGAGTTTTTACAAAACTAAATAGGACATGCTGCAGGGACAGATTCATTACCCAGAGGCTCCCCTCACTCTGGAACTGAATCCCAATTAAAGTTAGACATAGCCCCTCGCCAACCCTCTTCCAGCAAAATCCAGCCACATGGATGGGAAATTGCAAATTCACCCCTGGGATCTCCACTGTGTCCCTGCTTGACAGAAGCACAGCAAACTAGCCTTAAAGGGTGCCTTCTGTGACCTACTTTACAGAGGCACAGTAGGCTACTCTACTGGGGAGGTGGACGCCAAATACACTCTGCCTAGGCTTATGAATTCCCTAGGGAAGACAGCCTAGTATCGACCTCTGCACCTATGTTTATGTTGGGGATGCACAATATTTGTTGCTGATACTGTTTGCAGGTCTTTATTGCCGTAGCTTTCCCAGTTTCTATGAACAACTTGTGTATCTGCGTAACATGTTTGATCATGACAGAGTTCCAGTATATTAATATATGTGTCTGTTGGCATTTAACTGTGTGCACAGGGCAAATTATTGTATCGTGGGAGGTTCCTGGCTTAACACATACAACTGCCAGATATGTGTGGCTGACTGCTATACTCAGACATGGCCTAAGTGTGTGAGCATGCCCAGTTCAGGCTTTCCATGGTTTGTTGCTTGACATATGTCTCATTTATCCAAGTGTGTGAGCATTCCCAGTGTGACCTTTCCATATGTTGTAATCTGAAGTCCACTACATTTGTGGCTGTGTGTGAACATGACCAATATTGACATTTATACTCTGTGTGTTGGAAGTCATGTTGTGTTCTTACTGCCAGACTCCTTTGTGTCATAACTCAACAGGGATTGTGCTGTGCCTGCAGGGTTTCCATGGGATAGTTTGCAAAGACATGTCAACATTCTTTCATACTGGCTGAACACTGCAATACTGTCATGGTGTACTGGTTCAGTACTTTCACTATGGTGCACAGTATCATGGCTTTGAGTCCCATCACTGCTTTAAATGTTCATACTGAGCAGATCAGACTGGTTAAGGGCCAGTTGGGCAACTATGAGCATGTTGCATTTTGTTCATCTATGGCCTACTTAAACCAGGCTTGTCCAACATTGCTGTGTATTCACCAACTTGGGTGGACATTGCCAAACATTACTCAACATTGACCACAGTTGTACTAGTTGGTGTGTGTCATTCTGTTCATAGGTTCATACTAGGCTATCTGCCCTAGGGCATTTATAATCCTAGCCAGAGTGTGTTTGGCTTTCAACACACATTTTAAGTGGAGTTTGCCATGACATAGAAGTGATACCCAGGGTAAACCTACAATCTCCCATCCACTCATCAAGATTCATCTTGAAGAGAGTCAATGAGGGAATCTGGCTAACCTGGAGTGGGAGTTTACTCAAGAGTGGAGAGAGCCTCTGGGTTATGAATCTGTCACTCCAGCATGTCCTATTTATTTCAGTCCTGAGGTTCAGGTCTATTGAGCACGTAGCTTGATTGGATTATGGTTTTCCAAGGTGCAGCATGTCCTTTGATTCCAGGTTGGACATGGCTTTATACATCAGGCACAGATCACCTCTGGGCAGGCGGTATGCCACTGAGTGGAGCTGCAGTTTGTTTAACCGGGCAGCAAATGGCATGTGTTTGAGCCCTTTGATCCTCCTGGTGAGGTACTTTTGTGGTCTTTTCAGCTGCTGCAGGTGTCTGATAAGGTATATCCCACAAGGGGCATTGTACTCAATTATGGGCCTGATGAGGGATGAGTAAAGAGGCACAATGACCTCCCCTGATCTAGATGTGAATACCTTCATGATTAGGTGGGCTATATGAAATGTTTTTCTAAACACTTTGGCCACGTGGTTGTCGAATGAGAGATTGCTATCAACTTGGGTCCCCAGGTCCCTTATCACTTCTTCCATACTTAATGGGTTACCACCTATGTGGTAATTTGTGGGCACTTAGTTTTTGCCAAAGGGGATGACTATACACATTTTTACATTTAACTTGAGGACATGGCTCTGGCTTCAGTTGTCTGTTTCTATGAGGCCCTTTTGTAGGATGCTTGTGTCAGCTGGAGGTTCGATTATGGCGCCCAGTTTGCAGTCATCTGCAAACTTGTTCAGCCACAGTCCTTCTCTGTTGGCCTGTACCTCCAAGAAATATATACCAAACAAGGGAGGTCCCAGGACTGAGACTTGTGGGATGCCACTTGTAGCTGGTTTGGGGTCTGACATGGCTCCAGCATTTCTGACCATGTGGGTTTTGTCCTTGAGCCAGTTTGCAACCCATCTAGTGATATAAGGGTTTATATTGAAGCTGGTGAGCTTATCTATAATGTCCAAGTGGGGTATTGTATGGAAGGCTTTTGCAAGGTCCAGGTAGGCTGTGTGGACCACCTTCCCCTCGTCAATGGCCTTGGTGACTGTTTCAAATGACTCAACTAGGTTTAAGAGGCAGGCTCTGCCCTTAACAAAGCCAAACTGGGTAGGATCCAGTGTCTGTAGGTCCCCAATATCTTTATTTCTGAGGTCCATGATGATCCTTTCCATAGCTTTGCAGACCAAGCTAGTCAGGCTTCTGGGGCAATAATTTGCAGTATCCATTGAGGCACCACCTTTGTGGAGAGGGACCACTGTTGCTGTACACTGCTCTTTGGGTACATATCCTGTGGTAAGGCTGAGATTGAACAGTGGTTTTATGTTTGTGTTCAATTCTTCTTGGGGTTCATGTTGGACACAGCCCAGGACACTGTCTGGTCCCATTGATGCTGTGTGTTTTGCTTTGGAGAGGCTGGCTGTTACCTGAGCATCTGAGATGTCAGGGGGCCAGCACTCTGCTGGGATAGATATTTGCCCTTTTGGTGGGGGGGGGGGGGTTGCACTGAACTTGTCAGCTCGGATGTTGGCAATGTCTGTGAGTTTGGTGTATTGTTTGTCATTTTGGACTAATTCTGAGCATATCTGGGAATCCCGACCCAGGTTCCTACCATAACTAAAGAAAGCCTTGTTATTATCCTTAGTGTCCTGTACAATTTTTATCTCAAATATGGCCTTAGACAATTTTATGTGTGGCCATAGTTTTTCAATAATAGTGATCAGAGATGCCTTCCCTTTATGGGATTTTGCTCTATCATATAGTAGCTTCCTCCTTGTATTGTATGTTTTTTATGGCTGGGGTCCACCAGACAGGATGCCTGCCTTTGGAGGATTGGATCTTGGTTTTATTTGGGATTGCATGATCCATGCATTCCTGAAGGTGTTCATAGAATGCATTTATAAAGGGTTCTGAGGTCTGGGCCATATTTTCCACAGGCACAAGGGCTGTGAAGGATTCCACCTTGGTTTTGAGGAGTGTGACATTTGCTTTAGTGAAAATGTTTCACTGTGGTTTTCTGGTCATGGACTGGTGTCGGGATGTGAATATCCAGTGAGATTACTCTATGGTCTGATCTTACCAGTGAGGGATACACTTCTGGTCTTGGGCATAGAGTCCCCATGTTGGTGATGATCAGGTCAAGTATGTTTTCCCCTCTTGTGGGAGTGGTAGCAAGTTGTTCCATAGCATTTGAGTTTATAAATTCTAGAAACCTTTGGGCTAGGGTGTTGCAGCTATGGTAATGCTCTCAGTATATGTTTGGGTAGTTGAAGTTGCCCAATATAATGGTGTTTGGGGAGACCTTCATATTTTCATGTGTTCCCAGTCAGCCAAGTGTGGTTCCTGGGTTTAGGAGGGTGGTCTGTAGCAGGCTATGAACTGGAAGGGGGTTTTATCCACTGTTGGTTGCACATGGATAGTCTCTGATGCTTCATGCTGTGCCACCAACCTGGCGGTGTGGGTATCTTTGACAAATATTGATACTCACCCTCCTTTTGTAGTTTGTTCCATGTTTTGCAGCTGTAAAGTATGGTATGAGGTGTAACCTGTTAGTGCTAGGGTGCTCTTGGAAGCCTTGAACCAGGTTTCTGTTACTGCACAGATATCAACATTCTCCACGCTGAGAAGAGTTTTGAGTGCATGCATCTTGCAGTTTAGACTTCTGGCATTGAGTAGCATTACTTCTAGTGTCTTATCCCTTGTGATACCTATTGAGGTGGGTTTGTCTTTTGAGCCTTACCTAAAAAAGGCACTATGGGGGTGACAAGAGCCTTTGGCAATATCCAAAAGGCCACAGGTTACAGGTGAAAGCCATCCCTAGCGAAGCATCATGTCTTGTCGAGCATGTCATCCCAGGCTGACAGGCATTGGATCCCCTTTCACTGACACCAATACTTAAGCCAACTGTTGTAATTGATCATCTTGTCTTCATATTGTGGCATCATGTTTGGTGATGGTAGGATGATACTCAAGGTCATCAAGTTTGCATATACTACATGGTGGTAAATGCTGTTTAGCACTACCTTACATTGCTTAACACATGGCAATCATGCCTCAGGTGGTGCTGCAGGGCTGCCTATGTCGGATGCACATACTACACTCCCTGCACATGTTTGAAAGCAGGTTGTGTCAACTTGGGCATCCCTTTCACTATATGTGGGAGTCAGAGAGAGGTATCATTTCCAGGGTTCCTACTGAGCCAGTGTATGTGCTATGTGTTGCTTCTTTGCCAAGGCCAAGGCATACTGGGCATGCCTCCTTCTGCCTACTGGGGCAGGCTCAGGTTGTTCCTCCTCTGAGTCACTCTCTGCCTATGATAGCCTTGGCAATGGTGGGGGGCTGTTTGGCCCAGGCCTATGCTGGTCCTGCTGCAGCTGTTTTCTCAGAATCATATTATGTAGCATTGCACATACCATGCCAATTTGGGTACATGTAGTTGGTGAGTATTGCAAGGCTCCACCAGATGTGTCCAGGCACCAGAACCATGACTTGAGCAACCCAAACACACTCTCAATTACATTTCGTGTTTGTGCATGTGCCTCATTATAGCATTCCTGTTCAGGTGTGTGTGCATTTCTGATGGGTGTCATCAGCCACGGCTCCAGTGCATAGCCAGCATCTCCCACTAAGTGACCATGTGGGATGTCCCCATTGCCAAATGTCTGGTACAGCTGCATCAGATGCCAGATATGGGAATCATGGTAGATTCCAGGGCAGCCAGCACACACATTCATTATTATGCCCTGGGCATCACACATGACCTGGAAGTTGATTGAGGGGAAGCCCTTGCGGATAATGTAGGCCCTACCCCTCTCACCGGCTGGTGCTTTGATGCGTATATGCGGGCAGTCTATTGCACCCACTACCTCAGGGTATTCTGCTATTTGCTGGAAGAGATGCATATTGCTGGCCAATACCTCATGGGAATTGGGGAAATATACATGATCACCGACATGTGCTGACATGGCATCCAGGAACTGGTGCAGTACCTTGGATGCTGATGCCTGTGATATCCCCATCATATCACCAGTTGATCTCTGGAAGGTACCTGTTGCTAGTATTCTTAGGCCAACACATACCTTGGCTTCCACTGGGATGGGTTCCCCTCTGTTGGTTCTGTGTGTGAGGCGTGGCCTGCACAGCTCAACAATTTACTGCAGGAGGTCTCTGTCCACTCTATAGCGCTCCACTACTCCAGCTCATGTAACCCCTGGTAGGTGACCCTGGGCCTGTACACTCTACTCCGTCTCCTCACTGTGGGTTGTCCGGCAGCATTTGCATTGTCACCACCCTCAGCATGTTGCATATGTCACCTTATAACAGCAATGGCAGCCCCTAGCATTTTTTGTCTGAGTGAAGCTTTTTCAGTTTTCACTTCTAGTAGCTTACTCCAGTGTTGCAGTGTCTCTTGAGAGAAACAAACTGCACTGTTGTTTGCAGAGTTTTAAGTGCTGGGCTGGGCTAGTGTTCTGCCTGTGTAATTGCCTGATTCTGATTGTTGTCACCTGCTAGCACTACTAGTATTCCCTGGTAGCTTCCTACTATTTGTTGTGCTTCCTTTTTCCTTTCTGTTTCCTCAGTGGTGAGCGACGTGCATACAAGCACAAACATGCTCACAGCAGCTCACACGCGCGCACACATGCTTACACGGACTAAAACTTGCTTATTTGGGTTAAAACGTGTGCACACCAGCGCAAATGCACTTACAGGTCTTTAAACAGCCTTATACATGCTTACTCCGGCTTAAGCGCACACACTCATGCTTTCACGCGTGCACTCTGTCTTACTCGGGTTTACAGGTGCGCACACGCACGCATACCCACTCAGCAAGAAACTTTGGTGTTATCCACGGTATACACCTTCCATTTCTTGGCTTTCCCTAGCCTACCTGTTGACACACCTCTTTCCATGATGTCTTACTGACAGCTGACACATGCCACTCTGCTCCTATGAGATTCACTACTTTCATACATACCCCCCCCTAGTGATGTCACCTATCTCCTACTCTTTTACACCCCATATCCTACTCCTACACTCCACTGACTGTGCTCATTTGCTATGTAAAAGTGTGATTCACTATCCTAACACTCATTTACATAGGATTGCCTACTAATGCTTGGTTACATGTCTTAGACTGGGCTTCTCCCCTTAGCAACCCCTACTCGGTGGCCATGTTGTCTTCAGCCTGCTATTCCCTTACATTGTAATTTAACAGTTTTCATAGATTCCACGTTTGTGGCTTTTATTTTCTTATTTTATGATTTTATTTAGCGAACCCCGTTTGCGTGGCACTGCGCTACGCTTAAGCATCGGAAATTGACGAAAAGAAAAAAGTATTTTTATTTTAATTTTGCATCTGGGAATATTTCCAATGGCCATATATTTGGCCATTGGCATGCTTCCTCAACAATATGCAACCTTTATTTGGAGCTGACAAGGCTCCATTGTGCTATTTGCAGAACGGTACTCAGTTGTCAACTGAGTACATTTCTGCAGCTAACACGGCTCCTACTCAGACAGGTTTGTGCTTCCTGGATCGCAAATTTACCTCATTTGCATGCCTTTCCGCTGCAAGTGTGGTAATTTGCATATCCGAGCCCTGTCCGTGTAGGAGACGTTTTAGGAGCTCTCTTACATGCCCCTACAAGCTGTTCCTGGATCACTCGTCGGACATGATGGCTGCATGGAGTCTTACTCTACTCGTACACTCTGTGCAAGCCATCGTGAATCTGGCAGAATGTCTTTCTAAAGATCCGCACAGAAATATACACTCTCTGAAACACTATTGCCCACTTAAAACAACCCTCTAAACCCAAATCTGCATTTATTTAAAAAAATCTAAAATAAAACAAATAAAAATGTAAAAACTCTGACCACAATTCCTGTTCATTTTATTGTACAAAAATAAATAAATTCACACATTGTACACGCAAGAGTTATACAAAACCTGCACAAAAAAAAATATTGTCCTATTAATTTCAAAGTGCTCCAAAAGGAATTTACTCTTATTAGAAAAAAATAATAATGTAAAACACTGATCACAACTGACCAATTGGAAAGTGGCATTACACATTTAATGGACTCAAATATATCTGTTTAAAACTATTCAAAAATAAACTGAAATATATAGTTTTAAGTACAAAGCTAACAGACCTGGTTGTAATCTTTATTCATGACTGCATTACTAATACACATATAAAAAAAAAAAAACAAGCAGAAATACAACTTTAAGACAGGGAGGGATGAGACATTGAATGCACCTGGAGTTTGTTTTATAGCTTGTGTGCTGAAGGTGCTAGCAAGGTACAGGAATGGAATGATGGCACAGAGCTTGATTGCCCATCTTAGAGTTTGGGGAAATGTAAGCAATGATATGAGCTTTGCATCTAAATCCCCAGGGGAGACTAGTCTAGAGATGAGATGAAATGAAGGAATCCACCTGCAGGGAGGTGGGGCTACTTGGGGACAATGTCACTGATGAAGGCAAAAAGCAAAATTAATGACTGTGGATACAAAGTGCAAAAAGGTTTGAATCCTGGAAGTCCTACCCCCATATGACCTCTTTTGGTGAAAACTCCACTTTGAAAGGTCTGTCTCATAATTTGATGTTGAACATCCTAGAATTGAATTTCTGGAGTGGAATACCTTCCCTAGATGTGCCACTCCATAAGACTTTAGCATTCTTCCATTTTATAACATCAATTTCACTTAATGACATTTTGAATTACCATTTTTATATGAATCCATATTTATTCTTGGGGCAAATGTTTTTCAATTTTTTTTTGTTCTCGCCCCTGCTCTGTTTACTAAATAGTACCCATCACTGGGAATTTTGGCCTTTTGTTGTACATAATTTCATTATGGTATTATGATTTACATATTCCTTTTCAATTTTGACAGTATATCATCCTTTACTGTGGGTGTGTGAGCTGTGAACTTCCAACCCCTGTTTTATATTCCATAGCATGTTACCAGATGCCCACTAGCATACGTGAAAGATAATACCATTACCAGAAGTGAGTCCCCATTCTAGTCATAGCTTAAAAAAGCATACCTAGCATAATATCTCAGGGCTAACAGCCCTGCCAAATTACTTTCAGGAAATTTTCCTAGGTAATCTTCTAATATGTGCAACATGTCTTATAAGTACAAACCAGCCTGATGGTCCATATGCATAAATAAACAATATAATAAAATTATTAGTTATGTATTCACCATAACTTGGCATCTGTGTTGTCCATTTTCATTCTTCCTCACTAATGGGCTCGGATTCTACTTGGCCGGATACACTAGACTTTGGATCCAGCTCTCAAGTTCTTCCCTCTTCCCATAATGCTCCATACCATCCCCGACACCTCAGATCGAGGTTGCTGCATACTCTCTCCTTTTGCAGCAGAAAAAGACATAGATAAAAGAAAGACAGGGCTCAAACCAAGAACTGAGTAGTTCCAACACAGTCTAACTGGTACTTCCAGGAGTGACAAGGACGGGGGGAAGATGGGAGGGAAGGTGAGGAAGAATGAAAATGGAAAACACAGATGCCAAGTTATGTTGAGTACATAATGAATAATAAATTTGATGCTGTCCTTTTCCTTCTTTCTCACCAATGGGACAGAGTCACCAGCTACGTAACTCTCGGGAGGCTCTCATGGAAGGACCTGCCAGAGCACTGCGAACCAAAAGAAGCTCTGCTTCTAGAAATGATGTTTAATTTACAATGCATAACAAAGACATGAGTCTTTGACCAAGTAGCTGCAGCACAAATGTCATCACTGGAAGTTCTTGACCAAAAGGCAGTGACTTTAGATACTGCCTGACCCAAGTGATTTGGGGAAAAGGATACAAAAAGTTGATCAGACTTCCTGAACTGTTTTGTTCTGTGAAGATAAAAAACATAGTTGTCTGTGCACTTCAAAGCGATGAAGCATTTCTTCCCCCTTATTCATAAAATTTGGGAAAAAGACTGGTAACTCGATGTACTGGTTGATGTTAATTTCAGATGGCACCTTCGGTAGGAAGGCATGGTTAGTCCAGAGAGACACCATGTCTTTATGGAAAATAATATAAGGAGGCTTTGCTGATAGGGCCTGCAGCTCAGACATTCTTTTTGCTAAAGTAGTAGCTACTAAGAATATTGATTTCCAAGAAAGATACTTCAGATCACATTTGTCTGCTGGTTCAAAAGGCTTCTGAGTTAAACCTTGAAGGACCACAGTAAGGGCCCACTGAGGAGAAGAGTCTTTTATTGAGGGCCTGAGGAGAAAAAGGCCTTTCATGAAGGCCTTACATAATCTGGATGAAAACAGAGACAAAGATTTGTTTCCAGCATGGAAATTTGAACTTGCTGCCATCTGAAGTTTAATCACAGATAAACTAGCTCCTTCTTTAAAGAGAGTTGTTAGAAAAATAAAAAACTGAAGTTGGTGCTGAAAAAGGGTTGATATTCTGGTTAGAGGCCCAAATAGAAAATCTTCTCCATTTTCCTCTGTAGACTTTTTGGAAGAAGTTTTCTGGGAGGTCAAGATAATATCACAAACTGGGGAAAAAAGCCTGGACTGTCTATTACTGGAAGTGGCAAAACCATGTGGTTAGCTTGAGGGCATGGAGATTGGGGTGCTGAGTTCTCGATAGGTGAGACAGGAGATCTTGAGTAGGTTCCATTATCCAAGGAGGATATCGCAAGTGAGACCATAGGAAAGGGAACCATACCTGCCAATGCCAGAAGGGGGCAATAAGGATGACTGAACTCTTCAGCCTGCTTGCTTTCTGTAAGAACTTTAGAATCACAGGAAGAGGAAGGTAGGCATGCAGGAGACCCTGGAGACAATCATGAATCAGAGCATCTCTCGATGACTCCCCAGGAAGTACTTGCTGCACTTGTTGTTGAAAGGTAAGGCAAACAGGTGGCAAATAGGTCATAGCAAGGCTGGCCCCAGTGGCTGAAGATCATATTCTCTACCAATTGATTGAGAGACCACTCATGAGGCATCAGAATGGATCTGCTGAGCCTGTCTACTAGTGTGTTGGTTTTCCCTGGGATGTGCATTGCAGTGAGAAAGTGATCTGAAGCGATCACCCATTCCCAAACCCTCATGGCTTCTCTGCACAGTGGATAAGATCAGGTTCCTCCTTGCTTGTTGATGTACCAGACTACTGACATGTTGTCAGTTTCAATTGCAATAGTCCCCAGAGGAAAAACGTCTTGAAATGCTTGCAGCTCTAGAAGAACTACTCTCATCTCTAAGACATCAATATGCAACTTGGTCATCCCAGTCGGGAAGCATCTGTGGTTGAGGGACCAGAAGTATGGTAGCTGACATTGACTCTAGAGCCTCTTGTACTAATCTTGCAGGAGGAGATGGTGAGAGAGTATAGACCAAACCTGATGTCTCAAAGATGTGATGTGATGGAGAGGTAAGGAAACCACCTATGTTGTAGTATTTAAAAGAGTCCCTATGAACTCCATGGTCTGTACCAGGAATAACCTTGACTTGGGAGTATTTATTGAGAAGCCCAAAGTGCTGGAAACCTGGAACAAGTAGTCCCTGGCTTGTAAAGGTTGATGCTTGAATAGGCCAGTGAGAAGCCAATCTTCAAGATATGGAAACACCTGGAATCCTGTGAGTCACAAGTGGGTTGCCATGACTGCCATGCATTTAGTAAGCACCCTGTGGGTTGTGCTGAGCCCAACAGGTACTGCTCTGAATTGGTAGTTACTGGCTCTCAGCCAAAAGCATAGATGTCTCCTGGATCACCTGTCTATTATTATGTGATAGTACGCATCCTGGATATCTACAGAGCAAATCCAATTATCCTTGAGCAGAAGAGGCAGGATTGACTGAACTGTGACAATGCGGAACCTCTCCTTCTTTACATACTGGTTCAACTTGTTTAGATCCAAAATGGGCCTTAGGTCTCCTGTTTTTTTTTTTTTTTGGCACTAAAAAGAAGTGTAAGTAAGTTCTGAATCCTATCTGGTCAGTTTTCTGTAGCAGTTTTTGTATTTCTTGTGCTGCATCCTTCCTCTGACTGAGTGGAATGTTGGGAAGTTTCCTTTTTTTGAGTAGGACTGGGAAGGGAAAATGGTATGTAGTAACCTCTGGATGTGATTCTTTGGCACCCATGAATCTTTTGCAATATCTGTCCAGGCATCTAGGTGCAAAGAGAAATGACCACCAACTTCCTCCAGAGTTGGACAGTCAGGCAGCAATTCAGGATCACTGACAGGACCTATTGAAAAAAGAAAAGAATCTCTGAAACTCTTGTACTACAGGCAGCCTCTGCCTCTAGGGTGAGATTTACCAATCAAATGT
This sequence comes from Protopterus annectens, assembly GCF_019279795.1. NCBI lineage: Eukaryota > Metazoa > Chordata > Ceratodontiformes > Protopteridae > Protopterus > Protopterus annectens. The sequence goes on along the minus strand of NC_056744.1, from coordinate 1,369,990,658 downwards.
CCTCCTCTGCCAATGGCAGAATTATCCCCATGCAAATCCTGGAAATGCCCCTGAGATTTTCAGAGCCACATCTTCTTACCACCTTGCTAGTTTCTAGAGAAGGTCCGTTGAGGGGTAGAAAACCTGATTCCTATGGCAGACAGAGTCTTTCCCTCTTGTTCGCTGTAGGTAAGCATGTCTTTAACTGATGGTCCAAACAAGGAGGTGCCATCAAAGGGAGCATCGACTAAGGACATCTTGAAGGGCTCTGCAAAATTGCATAGATGCATTCAGGCATGTCTCTTTATGGCTATACATTGAACCTGCTGATCATGAAGTACCTTCTGCTGCACGGGAGAGCAGCCTCATCGATGCATTTGAAATGGACAGCAGAGTGGCCAGTTGAGAGGAAGTCTTTTTGAAATCCTCAGCAGACATGGACTCTGAGAGAGTATTTGATAACCCCTTAGTCAAATCTATCTGTAGCCGAGTGAAATGTGCCAATTAGTTTAGAGACCTCAGCATGAAAGTAGCTGAAGTGAACACTCACTTTCCAAATCTGTCCATTGTTCTGGACCCCCTGTTTGGCATATGGACAGAAGCGCTCTGTTCTGCTAGCTCCTTTTTGGTGGCTGCTGCTATGACCATAGCATTAACTGGGGTCTATCAGTAGGAGAGGCCAGAAATCTGTCTGGGTGCTTGGGAATAGGTTTGACAGTACAGTGCCCGGTTCCTTCCAAGCCCAGCAGGAACCCAAGTCAATTAGTTCACCCACTCGGGAGGGGGGAGTCACCCAAGATGTAGATGGTCCAGAACTGAAAGCCTCCAGAAACACTAATTCTTCAGGAAAAGAAGACTGGGAAGACCAGTCACCCTTCTGTTTGAGGATCTCAAGGATATATCCAAAGGAGATGTTATCTGGTCACAATCTGGCGGATCCCTCTCCTTCATCAAATTCAGTTTCTTCTGTGAGAGACTCCATGGATGAATCTATGTGTCTCCTCTTACACATGCTTTTCCAAGGAACCTCCTCCATGGGATGTTCGGGAGAGGTACTAGAAGAGGAAGAAATTCCTCTAGAAGAACTGTCCAGAGATCTTCCAGAAATGGCTGATCCTGTGCGATACGTCTGATGGACTCAGAGCTTGGAATCAAAGCTGGGAGATGGGTAGGATCCATGACAAGAGAAGACAGTTTCCTGTGAAGAGAGAAAGCCCATTCCACCATGTTGAAGGCTGGAGGACTATAGGAACCCCCCCCCCCCCCATGGAGCCAAAGCCTGCAAAGAAGGTAGGTTCGGCCGGCTCCGTTTACGAGCTGTAACAGGAGAATTGGATCTAAGCAGCCCGGGGACAGGGCCAGACTCCAGTCTGATTTAGATTTTTCCTTGCAAAATGTCTTCCATTTTTGCTGGGATTTTTGACTTTTGTGTTAGAATATACATAGACGGATGGTTCCTATGAAATTTGGGAATGGGAGAGAAAAAAAGCTGCAAACAATCCTGCATTATCTTCTCTCTTTCCTGCAATATTTGGAAAATTTCAGAATAAGGTGGTCTGGAGAAATTGTCCTTGTCTACATCAGCATCCAAAATTTGGAATTAACATCAATAGACAAAGACTAGAAAGGAAGAAAGGAATACATCATGAGAACAGATTCAGTAGCTGCTCTAGAAGAGGCATCATTAGTATCATAGACACAGTTTATGGAATGTTTTGCTACCTGTGTGGTTATACTGAACATATTATGTATGGCATTTTCGTTTTCATAATTGGGAATATCAGAAATTAACTTATTCATATTGTAAAAAATGGACAACACCTACATTGCCATCTGGGATTGGTAAGTTATGGCCCAGAAAGACAGAGTGGCAGAGGTATACACCTTCATTTCTTACCTATTCAGAGCCCTACCGTCCTTATCATTTGGTAATACATTAGATGATGGCACTGATTTATAGGTCTTCTCAGATTCAGCTTAGACCACTCATGGGTTGGTCAAAGGAGGAATTTTTATACAAAGATTTATGAGAATCTGTTTCTTTATAAAACCTGTTTTTTTAGGTGGAGGTGGTTGTGACTCAGGTGCCACAGATTTAGGAAACAGAATATCTTCCAAGGCTTCCAATTTAAGTAGAACTGTAGATTGCTTAGAGTTGTTAATGTATAATGTATGAAAGTTATGTACATGTCTGATACAACATATGAGTCCTCGAGCCTCCAACTGGTTTTGATCCAGCCAAGTCAGTGTTCCAGTCTTGAGCCCTACAGAATCTTCCCTTACTTCCCATAATGCCCTCCTCCTCTTGACTAGCTCAGACTGAGTTTGGTGCCTGAGCCTAAAGCACACCTGCAATGCCTTGATCCTGGAAGGAAGATTCTTCAGGTCTTACAAACTGGTAGCATGAGAAGGAATTGCAAGTTGTCTGAACAAGGATGAAAAGCTCTGTCTTTATGGTTATGTACATCCTTTTTGTATCCTATCATTCCAGGCTGTCAGGTCTAACATATAGGTCAGAAACCCCAGCTGCATAATTTTTGGGTGGCCTCAAGACAGGAGACCTTTCAGGAAAGAAACTCCAAAGGAAGCACTGGCTTTGGAAATACAATCCAACTTATGTTTATAAGGTGTGATAGGAAGACCATGTGTCTGACAAAAGTCATCCAAGGAAAGATTTAAAGAGTGCTGTTAAAGACACTATAGTTCTACTGAAATTAGCCCTGGTCTTGGAGTGTAAAGATCTGTTACAGTGATTATAGATAAAGGAAATGCAGTCAGACAACCATCAAGACAAGGAAATCTTAGAAACATTCTTTTCCATCTTGTTCTGGGCAAAACACATAAACAGCTCCTCATCTTTCCTGAAGGGTGCCATTCTGTGGAGACAGAAAATGTTGCTTCTTGTGTATACTTAATTGTGTAAAATGTATTCCCCTCTATTTTAGTAATTAGGGAAGCACACAGGAAACTTTATCGATTATGAAATGTTTGTCTCAGGAGCCATGTTTGCAACAAATGAAGGCTTGGTTCTCAAGGTAACCCTGTCCTTGTGAAAGACAATGTAAGGAGAAATGGAGGATAGGGCATGAAGTTCTGAAATACTCCTAAGCAAAGTGATATCCACCAGGAAAAAGGCTGTCATGGAGGGGAATTTTAACTACACAGAGGCTTCTGGTTTGAATGGAGGTCTGAATAATGTTTCCAAAAGAAATTCAAGTCCCATGGAGAAGTGGGATCCTTGACAGGTGGACACAACAGGAAGGTACTATCAAGAAAGGCTTTACATGGTCTACAAGAAGCCAACAAAAAATCCTAAAAGCCAATGTGAAAGGACAAAACAGCTACCTCCTGTACCTTGGTAGTGGAAAAACTTGAACTGGTGCTAAACAAGAAAGATAAAAAAAAAAAAAAAAAAAAAAGATAATATCTACAAAAGATGCTAAGAAGGGATCTAGGTTCTATTACTCCGCCCATAAAATGAATCTTTTCCATTTACTGTCATAGACTCTGAGGGTATAGGAGCACGGTTGAACAGGGAAACCATCATAGTCGAGGTAGGAAACCTCCTCAGATCAGATGCTGACTTTCTAGAGGATCTTGGATCCTGGGACTCAGAGACTGCAGGTCAGATAGGAGAAGAAGATAGTATCGGCTGGCAGGTGCACTCACAGATCTGAGAGGGGACGGAGTTAGCAAAACCCCCATATGGATCTGAGCCCTGAGAAATCTCTGCATCATCCTGTCCATATCTGCCTCAGTCAGGCTCCTGGAGGATCTAAATGAAGCCATGGAAGCAGGCCTAGAATGCTTTCGAGGGATATCAAACAACTGAAAGGGTGGAGCTGGGGAAACAAGCTTCAACACAAATTCAGGTGTTCGCCTGCTAGCTGTCGGAACCCAGGGACTGGGATCTGAGTAGGAGGTGGAATGTACAGGCGGGCTTGTGATGGTTATCACACCTGTCTGATGCAAAGAGACTGTGGATCCAGGGGAGGCAGTACTGACTTCAGATCCGAAGAGGTCAGATCCAGAGGGAGCCATTACTGATTTTGTATCCAAAGCCTTTTTAAGTTTTTGTGGAGGTTCTGATGAAGCCCTCATTGTCTTTTCCAATGCTCACTTCTTGAAGTTATGATGAGATTTATAGGGGGTTTGAGTCCCAGTAGATGAAGAAGAGGCTGGAAGTAAGCCCATAATTATTAATTTATTTCATTGGTCAGAAAGGCCCTGAGGCTGAATGAAGTGCGAATCTCACAAGCGGAGTTCTTTCTGACTGGCAGAAACTTAACTTACAACTTCCCACAGATAGCATAAACCTATCTGGATTTACTCAGCTAATTACTCACCCAACCTTTACCAGTTCCACAAACCAAAATGGCTCAATAATTGATTGGATTTTGGTCCCACACCCTAACAATTTCTCTCAATCCAAAACACTTTCAGCCTCTATTACTGATCATCACCCCATCTGTACAACTAGACTTATTTCACATTCATGTAGACAACACACCTACAAGACAGTATGAAACTTGCAGAGGATGTCTGGGAATCTGTGAGGATGTGAAGCACATCAGGCAGAAGAGATATATCCCTTGCCATTATAGGAACTGAAGAAACCAAGTGGTTAACTTAATTTTGGGAATATCCAGGTGACTCTCCAGGGGGGCGGGGGGGGGGTGAGTGATGAGATCCAGCAGTGAATCGAGGAACCAATAGGACTCTTTCAAGCAAGGTTTCAAAAGGCATAACCATGTCCCTCTGGGCCAAATAGAGGCTATGAGAATGAATGTAGCCTTGCATTGAGCTGCTTTCTATATGAACTTGGTCATAAGTGTTACTAGATGAGAGGCATAAAGTAATCCTGGTGGCAAATGATAGGAAAGAGCATCCCTGGGGGTCTGTCTTTGGTGAAGAAGAATGGCAAAATAACTGCTGCATTTGGTGTTGTGGGGAGTCACAAATAGGTTGCAGCAGGAAGAGCCCCAGTGATTGAAAATCTTCTCAGCAATTGCTGTATTCAGGGAGCATTCATGAGGCAGTAAGGGGTTCCCACTGAGCCCGTCCACTAGATTGTTGAACCTCTCAGTATATATGTTGTGGTTAAAAACTTGTGAGAGGTCAACACCCAATGCAATACTCTCATGGCCTTGTGACAAGGTGGATAAGATCTGGTACCCCTCTGCTTATTTATGCACTAGACTACTATCATATTATCTATCTGCATGTTTATAACTCCCAGAGAAAGACAGTCCTATAGCACCTGCAACACAAGGAGAGCTACCCTCATCTCCAGGACATTTATGTGAAGACAAGTCTCAGTTTTTGATCAAAAACTTTGGACCATTCTCCCTTTGCAGTGCCCCTCCCCAAATAAGATGCATCCATGGTTACAGTTGCTACTGGACAGGGAACATGAAAAAAACTTGCCTGCAAGCTACAACTGCGGATGAGTCCTACATGAATAAGATAACATAATGGGGTAAGACAGGGAATCATACTTCTGAGATCATTGTAAATGAAGCAGCCATTTCAGAATCCTCATGTGATAATGAACGCACTGCTCCATTTATATTGGTGATGCCATGAGACCAAATAACCTTAAGACCAAGCTCGCTGGAGGGTGATCAAGCTCCATAAGATTTCATACTGGATTTCTCAAGGATAAAATTCTGGCCTGTAGAAGACAGATCAGTGTTATAGTCATGTTGAACTGGCATCCCAGAAAAATTAAACGTTGAGAGGGAATCAGGTTAGATTTTTCTGGATTGACAGATATAGTTGAAGAAAGTAATCTCTGGCTTGTAGAAGTGACTCCATGGAAAAGGTAACCAGGAGACAGTCATACAGGTAACAGAAAAATCTTGAATTCCAGAAGATGTAGATGAGCTGCTACTACCACCACCATGCATTTGGTGAACACTCTTAGGGCTGAGGAGAGGCCAAAGGCAGGGCACTGAATTGGTAGTGACTGTCTCCCAAGCCAGGAGTACATAAATCTCCTGAACTCCTTTGCTATTTTTATGTGAAGGTATGCATCCTGTTGACCTATGAAACATATCCATGCATTCTTCTGAAAATACAAAAAAATAACTGCATCAACACTATCTGGAAATGGATCTTTTCAATGTAGTTGTTTAGGAGACTAGGTCCAAGATGTCCTTTTTTTTCCTTGGGAGACAAAATGAATCATGGATAGCATTTTTTTGCAGAATAGACCAAACCTCTTGCTCAGTGGTCATTGCCTGACTGGGTATGACATCTGGCCTTGAAAGGGGAGGATAGGGAGGAGCATTCAAAAATGGAATGCTGTAAACTCTCATGCAATGTTGAACCATGAGTGCAGTAGAGGGATATGCATCCTTGACTGCATCCAAAGTGGAGCATTCAGGTAGACCTTCAGGGATTCTAGGAATGTCTTTCAGAAAAAGGCCTGCAGAAGCCCTGATTTGGAGGACCTCTCAGCCTCTGGGTCCGCATCCACTGAAATGGCCACCTCTGCCTTGGTCACCTCTGTCAGAAGAAATGTCATATTGATGCCTGGACTTTCAAAATGAGTGACTGAGGTTTTTTTTGGTTTCTGTTGAATGGGGTGTTGAGTGGTTTTGAATTTCACTCACTGCAAAGAGAGTCTTACTGTCCTGTTCACTTTTCTGAATCCTTTCATTCACTGTAGAGGCAAATAGGGTGTTACCTTTAATGAGGCATTTGTGAAGGATGCTTAAGTTGTCTGCAAAATTCACACAAATGAAGCCAATCATGGTGTCTCATTCTGATGTCCACCAGAGCTGCTCTCACTGCTCCATCTGATGCATTGTGCAGTAGGCACATGGAGAGCGTGGTAATGTTTGACATGGTCAAGAGAGTGGCTTGAACTGCTTTTGTGCCTCCAGAGTAATAGAATTCAGAGTGGAAAATCCCTGTAAAATCTTGTCATATGAGTGGCACAGCTCATTGCCTGAATGACAAAGGATCCAGAAGCATTTGCCTATTTTCCCAGTCTATCAAATGCCTGAGACTCTTTGCTGGGTGGACAGATGGGGAAAAGTTTTTATACAATAATTTTTTTAGTGATTGCTGCAATAATTATGAAGTCTACTGGTGGGGTTTTGGACCAAAAGGGTTTGCCTTTAGAAGGACAAAGAATTTTATTCAGCTCCCTTGGAATCAACTCACAGGTATTAGTTTCTTGCCAAGACTTCCTCACTGCCAAATCTACTAACCTGTCAGCAGGAGGGACCACCCAGGATGTGGAAATGCTCATTCTGTAATCAAACAATATTGCCTCATCCTGAGAGGGAGGTTTCATGGGTTAGGATCCTTTCTGTCACATGAGCTCCAGGAACTCTATGAAGGAATAAACCTCAGGAGGGGACTATAGGGAACCATATCCATTCCCCAAGTCAGTATCTAAAGTGAATGACTCTGATAGTGATTCCAGATATTTCCTCTTGCATGCTCTCTTCTTAGTTCTCTTAGCAGATAAGGCTCTTGAGTCTTCTGAGGACTGTCTCTGCACCAGAGCAGAATGTTTAGGATCAATGGAAAGAGTCTGACCTGTGGATGCCTTTGCAGAAGTTGACAATACAGAGTAAGGGCCAATGGGGGTACCGCAGTCAGTGCAGCCTGTGGATACACCCTGTTTAGTTAAGCAATGATCAACCTCAACACCCAGAAAGCCAGAACAACCTCCAGAGGAACCTAGGATGCTGCAACCTTGGTCAGATCCAACTCCACAACAGAAGAGTGTGAAAGGGACCCAGAGATATTCCTGGCTCCACTCAAGGAGTTGGCAATGAAGAGGGATCAGACCTGTAGCATCAAAGTCAGTTGTCTCTACAAGAACCAATGGAAGCTTCCAACTGAGTCCCTAGCCCTGAAACTCATACAGCTTATCCAACAGGGTCAGAACTGGGTGAGTTGGATTCAAAATCTCCAGAGACAATTAAGTGTGTACTAGTTGCTCTTCAGACACAGGATATGACTGACAATACAAATCTGAAAGAATCAATGTCAAAAGTCAAATGAGTGATGGTAATTGGATAGGGTAAAGTGAACAAATCCAACAAAAGAAGTTGCAATGACTCTCATCTCAAAATGAGTCTTCAGGAACTTTTGCAAAAGGCTATCTAAATCAACAACTGAGATACTTTTGTAGGACCTGAAGGATTTTGTAGAGAGAAGTGAAAACGGGTCTTCCCTGTTTCCTCAATGAGTCAATCTGGAGCTCCAGATCTGGAGGAGGAGGAGTGTACGTGGGTGCCCATGCATGATGCTCCTCGATTTTTAGAACCTTAGCAGCTTATTATGGAACCAAAGACTCACTGGGCCATTTCTCCGGATTGATTACTTGGCATTGGAAGGTTTATCACCCAACTTCTTAGGTTTAAATGTTTCTGGATCCAGAGGAATACGGCCCTTAAAAATAAACTTGTTCCTCCAGTCTGGAAGTGCCTAGGACAAATGACAAAACAAATATTGCAGGAATCACTGAGATGAGAGACCCGCATACAGACAACACAGAGATCATGATGATCTTAAGGGGAATTTTGTGCCCACACTTAGAGAACTTCTTATAAATAGTAAATTTCTCTATTACTAAGTATACAACCGCAGCAGTCAGTATTGATGACAACCACAAGAACAAAATGGATTTAAGCCTTAATATAAATAACACTCTAGAAGATATGAGGAAAAAAGTTAAACTCTATCAATAACTAACCCAAAGGGCCCCTGAAGAACAACCTACAGTCTGAAAAAAGTACAAATATGAGGGTGAGTTCTTGCTGCAACTTCCAACGGTGGCATATGAGATTTGTGCCTAATGTGAGCCATTTTAGAATAAAAATAGCTAATCTTTGATTCACAGCTGACATACAGTATAGAGTCCCAAAGTATCTCCAACAAACTACTATTCCTTTAATGCTGTCACTATTAAACTCCCCTAGAATGGTGGTTAATGTGCAGTACAAAAGAGTAACAACTTTTGGTTATATGAACACAGAAGCCAGCAGTAAAAATAAATAAAATTTATTCAACAAAACCACAACAGATTAAGCACTTTCATCCCGTAAACATGGGAGTTCATCAGAATCACAAAGTTAACTGTAATTTAACCTATTATACCATTCAAAAACGTATCAATTAAAACAAATCCATTTCTTAAAGGGACACTCACTGTCACCAAATTGTATTTCTGAATAAATTTTATTTATTTTTACTGCTGGGTTCTGTCCTCATTTCTGTGCCCATATTTTGTGAATTTTTTTGGTTTAGTTTTGGTTATATGAACCAGTCCCCTGTTTGTAGTATATAAGCCACACTATATCTACAAGCTTGTCAAATTGCTTTTACTCATCTCCAGATTCAATTTCCCATAAGGATGATTTGCAGCATATTTATCTGAATTATTTTGTTTTTTAAAGGAGAACCTTTATTTGAATAAAAATGTAATAATTTTAAAATAAAAAAAATATCTGCAAATAAACAACATGTACATCTGTTTAACATTTATGCGGCACCAATGACATGAGTGTGTGTGTGTGGATTTTGAAAAAATGCTTTTTTAATTTCTCCAAATCATTTGGGTTTCTAATGCCATGATGGGAATGGACCCCATTCTTATATCAAAGTATGATTAAAGTTCATGAAATTAGTATTGTTTCACTCCTTGATGTCAGCCAAAAGTGCTCTTCGCAGCACCTGCAACGTGCCCAGTAATGACTCCTTCTGCATTTCATATGGAGTTACATGTATTGGCAATATATTGAAATATGATTGTAGACTCTTTATAAGACCCATTGCTCCTGCTACTATTGGAACTATCTGGGTATCCTTCTTCCACATTGCTCTTGTTTCTGCTTGCAAATCCTGATATTTTATAACTTTGTGTCTCTCTGTATGCAGGACACTGTAGTCACTGGGTATGGCGATTTCAGTGATCAATGCTACTTTTGTCTTCTTTTCTTAGACTACTATATCCAGTTTTCTAGCATCTATCTTTTGAATTGTTGGCAATGGATGATCCCATGTCATGTAGACTTCATCACTTTCTTTGATGCTTTGTGGCTCATGTTTCCAGTGCTTTTTAGCCACTTCAGTAACGTAATGTTTGCAGAACCCCCAGTGTTACAGTCATGCCACATTATTATGCCTTTCAGTATACAGTCCTTCTGCCATTAGTATGTCACAGCCAGCAATGAGGTGTGTGACTGTTTCCAATTCAGTTTTACAAAACCTACATTTGTCTGTTTCTCCCAAATGTTCAATAGACTTTGTAAACCAGCGTGTACGTAGTCCACGATCTTGAGCCGCCAATATTAACCTTTCATCTCTTGGTTTGAATTCACCTCTCCTTAACCATGCCTGTGTTTGTTCCTGATCAACATGAGGTTCTTCCAGACATTTTCTATACTTGCAACTATATTTATGCATTTTTCACATTTCTTGCCTTTTCTGGTCCTTCACCTTATATTCTTTTTTTTTTTTTTTTTGGCACATTCAGTTGCTGCCTGATTTTTATCTCCTTCTGGTTTGACTTCCATTCCTGCTTGACGCCGATATGCTTCTGCCAGGTTAAGCAGAGAAGTCATCTTAGATTTATTCTCCTCATGTTTCAAAACTTTCACTACATTTGGGTCTTGTGAGGTCAGCAGATATGTGTGGAGTTCCACGATTGCAGATCTATACATGTAATCAATTTCAAGAAGGCCCGTCCCTCCTTTGGAATGGAGAATATATAATCTTGGTATGCACTTATTTTATAGATTATTTGGTGAGCATGAAGCATCCTTCTTGTTTTAATATACAATTTATCTAAGACATTAATCACTCCAAAACATAAGTTAGGACAGGAAGAGCAAATTGATTTATAGCTTGTATTTTATCCCTAGACATCAACACTGTTTTCAGGATTAATTTAAGTCTTCTGATGTATTCCTTACTAAGTTTTATATGCATTTGTTCATGTCTTATTATTGATCCTTCGTCAATTCCCAAGTATTTATACATTCCCTCTTGCTCAAGTTCTTTTATATCACATTCTTTTCCCAAACTGATGTTTTCCTGGTGCTGCAATTTTCCTGCTTTAAAGGTTGCTTTTGCACATTTATTAAGACCAAATGACATTCTAATACCATCTGAAAAAGTATTGACAGCCTGCAGCTGTGCTTTCAGTTCCTCATCTGATGAGCCATACAGTTTTAAATCATCGACAAAGAGAAGATGAGAAGTCTTTAGACTTGTTCTTTTCTAGGGGCCAAATTATAGCCATGGTCTACACTGTTAAGTAGACAGCTTAATGGGTTAAGGGCAAGGCAGTATAGCAATAGTGACAGAGAGTAACCCTGGAATATCTCCCTTTGAATTTGATTTTTTATCCCTGGGATAGTAATTTGTCCTTTATCATGGTTTAATTGCAAAGTGGTCTGACGTTGTTTCATGGTCACTGTAATATGGCTGATCAATGTGGGGTGCATTTTACACATTTTAAGCACTCTTTTATCCATGAATGCGGGATATTATGAAATACTATTTTGTAGTCAATCCATGCCATATTTAGATTCTTCCCCTTTTTAACATCTCCACTATGACTTTATTTAACAACAAATGACCCGTTGTTCCATATGACCTTCTTTTATTACCCTTTTCTTCTTCTGGCATAATTCAGTTTTCTTTTAAATGACTATAAACTCTGTTAGCATCAAGTCCCATGCATATTTTATACGTCATTGGAAGGCAAGTTACTGGTCTATAATTTTTGGGGTAGATTGCAGGTTCACTCTTAAGTAGGAGTATTGTTTTACCTGTTGTTAGCCAGGTAGGTGTCTGTTCAGGGTGCGCATATAAATAGTTCTTACTCATGGCTAAATCTTTGTGCAAAGATGTTAATACTTTTAACCAAAAGTTAGGTACTGCATCTGGGCCTAGGGTTTTCCAATTACAGGCTTTTCTTAACTTTGTTTCAATCTCTCTGGCTGTTATTTTATCCCATTTCATATCCTGTACCTTTAAACTTCTTATTCTTTCTTTTACTTCTATCCATGTAGCATCTTTGTTTTGTTCCACAGGACCTTCATAGATACTGCTCCAAAATGCATCTATTTCTTTTTTTTTGGCGGTTTTTCAATTCCTTTTACCTTGTTTCCAAAACTTTTTGGTGTCATCAATAAATTGCTTATTTTGTACTTTTCCTTTATATTTATCAGTGTATCTTCTAAGTTTTTCCCTGTGCTGAAACTTAGTTTATTTGTGATAGTGCATGATAGATCATGGTCTGTCCTAATATTGTGCATTGCATTTATCACATCTATCTTTCTAAGTAATTTTGTTGATCTATTCCCACTTCTATAGTCTTCTAACAGTGACACTTCTTTTCTTAATCGCTTTATAGTTTTCTCTATTTGATACTTCCATGATGGAATTCGATTTCTCCCCTTTCTCTCCCTCACTACTCTGTGTTCTTGTGATAGAACTTTATCAGTTATTAGTTTAGCTGCACAGTAATATAGCCTGTTTACTTCTGTTATATCACATGGTTCTCTATGGACAGTCCTAATTATTGTGTTCATTTGTTTTAATAGACTTCTGACTTTTGAGGTTTTATTGACGTTCTGCAATCTATTTCTTTTGTTGATCTTAATATATTTATGTCCATTAAATCAAGCAACTCTTCCCTTACTTCATTTTCTTCCAGACTGAGGGCAGATCCTTTGCTTTCCACTACCTGCAGGCATTCTATAGAGAGTTCTATAGCATCATCCTATGGCATATTCTCTGCAGTTTCATGCTGTGCCATCCATTGCTCTGTCATATGGGAACTCACTGGCCTATCACTTCTCAATACTGGCTGCATCTGAGTTTCCACAGTTTCCTGTTCCTTCCCTTGCTGTCTAGCTTCAAGTGAACGTTTATACTGGTTTCCTGTGGAAGACTCCAAAATATCGTGATATGGCACCTGACCAATTGCTTTCTATTCCACTGGTTTCCCCTTAATTTTGATATCCGTTGCTCTATCCTATTGTGGTGCTTTCTGCATTAGATTTTCTGCACTGAATCCTTCACTTTGCAGGTGCTCCATAACCTCAGTTTCTATTTCTTTAACTTCTCCATTACTAATCTCTTTTTCTACTTTTCCTCTTAGTCTTCTTATTTTCTGTATTGTAAAGTTTTCCATACCCGGATTTCTTTGCCTGTATTTCTCCTCAAATATCTTTGGTGCTGCTCTTTTTCTATTGGTTAGTTTTGTGTTCTAGTTTGCATAAGTATTGCACCATATTAAATCTCTTTTCCTTTCCCCTGTCCATATTTCGTCTTCACATGTCTCCTGATCTTCCTGCTTCTCCACATTCTGGGGACTCATTCCATCATGTTGTGAAGTAGTCTGTGTTAGACCTTCTACATTAAATCCTACACTTCGCAGGCACTCCATAACTTCAACTTCTATTTCTTTAACTTCTGTTTTACTAATCTCTTTTCTACATTCCATCTTTGTTATATTATTTTTTTACTGTGAAATTTTCCAAATCTGGATGTCTTTGCCTGTATTTCTCTTTGAATATCTTTTGGACTGCCTTCTCTATATTAATTAATTTGGCTTTCTCCTTTGCATAAATATTGCAACATATCAAGTCTCTCTCTTTCCCACGTCCATAAATCTTTTTTATACTTTTCAAAAATATCTAAGTTTTGTTTAGATTTTCGTACTTCCTCAGATGTTTCTTTTTCCAAACAGATCAAAGTTTCATGATCTATATACTGTTTTTCAAAAATCTGTTGTATTAATGAATGCAAATTTTCATTTGAAGCTTCTGACAGTTTTTTTTTTTTTGTGGAAGTATTTTTCTTTCCTCTAATTTATCTCTTAATCTTTCTATATATCCTCTGTCTGGAAATTCTGGGCATTTTGCATAATAGTAACAATACATAATTTCTTTCTTATCCTCAATAGTCCACGCTATTGTCATTATGGCCTTTTTTTGGCCTATCAGTTTTTGTAATTTTTATGGACTGCTACTTCCTTCTACAACAGGGCAGCCACCCCCCACGGGCCTAGCCCCATTCTAGGAATGTTATAATATTTTGAGAATTCTACACTGTCATTTTTTCCAGTCCTGGCACCAGTGCGCCTACCAGGATTTTTTATCCTTGGTCTTGTGCACTCAGCTGTCTTATTTTTGTTTTTGACTTACTTCTGTTCATGATATATGCTATATAAATATAGTCTATATATCAGCGTCGCCTTGGTGAGACTTTGTGAAAAAAGAGTCCACCTCGTGAAGGTACTCACCAAGACTTGAGGATGAATTCAGTTTTAGCACTACAACTCTCCTTTGCTTGCTGACTTTTTCTCTCTCCATTCGGACCTCCCAAAAATGTTATGCCTTATGAGAACAGTTTGCTGTTGTCAGTAAGTATTTCACTGTGAGGTGTTTTGCAGAACAGGACATATGGTCAGTGTTCTTCTTTTTGAAGACTGCCTGGTAAGATTTGCAGTGCTGTTTTGCTCTTTTGTCTGGAAAAAGTCTTACCTTATCAAACTTCAAAAGATGACTTAAAGAAGCAGACAGAAAAAAATCTAGTTAGAAATCAAAGAGTAAACTTTTTTCTGATTTATACAGTAGTTAGAACATGTTGACTACACACACACATGCAAGCACACACAGACACACACACACACACACACACACACACACACACACACACACACACACACACACACACACAGAAAATGAGTTTGAATCTAAATTATTTAAAAACAAATCCCTACTACTGGAAACTATATATTTTTGCACAGTGTATTAAAATTAAACAAATACGTAAGGGTCTGCACTTGCTTAAATTTATCTACCTCTCTCACTAAGGATGATCCCTTTTATAAAGAATTTGTTGTCTTTTTTTTTGATACAGCTGGCATGAGTCTTTAACAGATTATTATTAAGCATATTGATACTAAAATTAAGACCCTTGATACTGCACTATCTCAAATTGGATAAAGAAATATTAGAACATTTTTGATGGCAACAAGTACATCAGCACTTTTCCCTAGTCTCAACAAACATGAGCAAGGACCCTCCCACCATTGTAGAAGGAGAAAAAAGTCCACAGAAAATACAAACACTGACAGGCCATAAAACAGCCATGAAGATGACCAAGTGGATTATTGAGGAGAAGGAAGAAATTATGCATTGTTACTATTGCACAATAATTCCAGATAAAAAATAGAAGATATTTAAAACAATTTAAATTTACATTTAAAAAGATTAAGAGAATAGAAGTGACAGAGGAAATGCAAAAATATACAGAGCAAAGTCAAGAGATGTTTGAAAGGAATAAAAAGAAATATGGACATGGGAAAGAAAAAGAGATTTAGTATGGTGTAACATATATGCAAGGAGAAAGCCAAACTAATGAGTACAAAAAATGCAGCTTGAAAAATATTTGAAGAGAAATACAAGCAAAGGCATCTGGATGTGGGTAATGCAAACAATAAAATAAAATAAGAAAATTAAGAAGGAATGTAGAAAAGAGGATTAGCAATGTGGAAGTTAAATAACTAGAAATTGACGTCATGGGTTATCTCAGAAGTAAAGGATTTAGTGTGGAGAATCCAACACAGGCAAACTATGCAGCATGATGGAATTATGGGTCCCCTAATTAAGGAGTAACAGGTGGAGCAGGAGACATCTGAAGAAAATGTGCAAAATGAGGCTGTGAAGATTTCTGCAGGATACAGGTTCAAAAGTCCAGTTAAAGTTACACAGCAATAGAAGGAGCAGGAAACAGTGGCAACTCTGACACAGGTAATGTTGCAGAGTGGTGGCCAAAGGTTTCCCATATGAAGGAGCAGCAGATGAGGCAGTGTAGATTTGAAGAGTATATGTCACAGGAAGATTTTCTGGAACGTCTGTAGATTACTCACAGGAAACAGAGAGCAAAAGAAAACACTCTCAATCTCAAAAAATGATTTAGGGAAGATCTGCTTGATTTAAAACAAATAGACTTGTTATGATAGATGAAGGAAACACGATTACAGAAAATAAACAAGACCCAAACTCTGAGAACATTTGTGAAAAAGATGAACACAGTAATCAGGTCTATTAAAAACAATTCATGTGATATAACAGAACATACTGCACTGCAGCTAAACTAATTAAGTGCTACCACAATAAAATACAGTAATAAGGGAAAGGAAAGAAACTAGTAAAATGCTACCATGGAAGCAATGAAAAAAGAAAAGGAAGCGAATAAGACTAGAAATATCCTTGTTAGAAGAATACAGAAAAGGGAACAGACAATCAAAAATAGTTTGAAAGACAGATGTAGTAAAAGCAACACACAGTATCAGAACAACCAAGATTTATCATATATGACTGCTGATAATAAAGTAAAAATAGCAGTACATGCAGAAAAACTTAGAAGGAATACAGAGAAAGACAAAACAAACAATTCCTTAACCACCCAAAAGTTTTTAATGAGAACTGGGAAATAGAAACACCACAAAAAAGTAGATATAGGAATATGTTGGAGAATTACTTATGAAGTTTCTGCTGAACATAATGAAGATGGTGAATTGATAGAAGAGTTAAAAGGAACAGTGAGGATCTGTAATATAGAGGATTTGAAATGGGATGCAGTATTCGCTGGGGAAACTAAGGCAACATTAAGAAATGTTCCTAACTTGAAAACCTCTGGCTGGGATGGAATACCTAACTTCTGGTGGAAAGCACTAACATCTCAAACATTTATCCCAGAGTAAGAATTACTTATATGAACATCCTGAAAAAACAATAACCTGGTTAACAGCTGAAAAACAATATAGTAATTCAGGACAAAACAAACAAAAAAATAAAATAAAAAGAAAACAAAATTTAATTACGACAATAGAACAAAATGTTAACAAAAGAAAGTCATATGGAAAACTGGAAACTTTGTTTCTAAATTCAGCCTTAATTGAGAACTGAAGAAGAATTTAGGTATGTCATGGATAGATTACAAGAAAGCACTTGGCAAATCCCACAGTCATGGATAAAGAAATGACTACAAATGTGTAAGACAGACCCTACACTGATCAATCACACTACAGTGTGCAAGAAACAGTGACAAACCACTTTGCAGATGAGCCACAAAGGAGATATTCCATAGTGATTCTTTGTCACTGCTGCAGTTTTGTCTTGCCCTCAGCCCATTCAGCTGTTTACTTAAAATATTATGCTATAGTCACAATTCGGCTCCCAGAAGACAACCTTCTTTAAAGATGTCTCATTTTCTTTTCATGGATAACTTAAAACTGTATAGTTTCTCAGAACAGGAGCTGAAAGCATAACTGCAAATAGTTAAAACTTTCTCAGATGGTATAGAAATGACATTTAATCTTGATAAATACACAAAAGCAACATTTAAAACAAGAAAGCTGTAGCACCAAGAAAATATCAACCTGGCTTCAAGATGGCTTAATTTTTAACTCTCTCATTGAGCAAAAAGAAACTGATAGATAAGGGCCAGTAATTCTGCTAGCTTGAGTAAAATTCAGTTACTGGCTAGTAAGTACACTGCACGTATGCTAACAAAGAAGAAACCTAGAGACCATGAAAGAAAATCAAGCTAGAAAACACTAACTGGGAAATATCCTGCAGCTGTCCATCAAAAAGCAGTTTAAGCTCCAACTTTGGTACAAGAGATGGATTCCGGTAATTTAGTGGAAAAAATAAATCAAATGTATTCAGATCTGATTAAAATAAAAGAAATGTTTAAGGATATCAACTCAAATAACAAAAGGCTGGAAAAATGGAAGATTATTTAAATGCTATTAAGGTAAACTGATAAAACTGCAAAAACAAAGGCTGAAATAAAGAAAAGGCTGGTTGAGTATGAGACTGCTCAAGAAGAGCTGATTCACGAATGGTACAGTTAGAGGACAGAGCATGCAGAGAAAACTCAAGATTTTCTGCCAATCCAAAGAAAGAAACTGGAAGGAACAGACTGTATTATGTTTATGAAAACACAAATAAGTAAATGGGCTGGTAATCCACTGCAGGATTTGTTAATTGAAAGGGCACATTGTGTGTATGGTCCAATCCTGGCCATGAGAAAACAGCCAAGGCCTGTATTAGTAAAGATGCAATCATGCCAGCAGAAAAAGTTAATCCTGACAACACTGCGGCAGAAGGGCAAAGTATCACAAATTGTAGACAGTAGTGTGCTTCTGTAAAATTATTATTTACAGTACACTAAGAAGAAGAGAAGCACATTTATCTCAGCAATCAGGGAATGTAGAGGGGCACGTATGAGATTCAAGTTGGTATATACAGCTATCTTCAGAATATTTTTTTCCTGGAGGATCAGTGTCATTTCTTGATGCAGAACAAGTAGAGAGCTGAGGAGGAAATAAAAAGTCTGCCCAAATAAAAGTGAACCATCAAACAGAAGAAGACTCTGCTTCTCATTCTTCTGATAATAAAGCTCATAGAGAGACTTTTCCAATGAATTATTTTTTTGTTTTCCAAAGGAAAATGCTTGAGAGACAAAAACAAGCTCAGGAGTTGATAGAAGAATCAGGACTACACTGGACTTGAACCAGATTCCAAGGTTGGAAGACAGAGATGAACTGGAAGAAGATCTGCAACACTGAAATTAGCAAAAAAATTGAGACTATTAAGAATCAATCACATTTGTGAAATATGGCTTTACAAAAAAATTGGTTGAGAAGGATTGGACTTTTGTTGACATTGTTAAACTTATGGGGGTACTGAAAGACATATACTCTACTTTATGTCATTAATGTTTGGAAGGATGGAAGGACACTAAAAGAAAAAAAAAGACAAAACTGACAGTAAGTAAACAATTTTTGTTCTTAACAGTATTTGTATAAAGTATTTCATAATATAAATTACATGCTATATAGTAAAGCATTTTCAGTGACTGTGATAAAGATACTAAAGAAAACAAGTACTTGTTAGTATTAAAAATTGCAGACATTACTATGTAAAAAGTGAAGAACGGCTGGACAAAAGCACCTTTAAGTTAATAGGTTGTAATCTTGAGCTGTTGGGATGGAGTGTAAAACTGCACTGATATGTAGAATTTTTTTTAACTTTTGCATAGAGGAATGTCCTGATTAATGCCCTTGGATTAATCTAATATCAAGCTTTTTGTATAATCAAGTGGGTTTTAAAAATAAGAACCTACTGTCAATGTAATGCATAGCTTTCCTTTAGCAAATGAATGTTCAGTGTGAGTTGAGAGGTTTGCAGCTGTGTATTCTGCTCTGATGTTTCCATGGAGGTAAGCTGACTATGGTAAAGGCTGTAAATCTTCAGAATATTTGGCATTGTTTGTTGGCAGAAGCATAAAATTAAAAGGTACAATGGTAAGCAGCTTAGTAAAAAATTTTTAGAATTAGTGAAAGTGAATAAGACATAGCAGCTTTCCTGGTATCAAAATATTTCAATGCATTTACTAGAACAGTATATAATTTATCTTTTTAAAGATAGTCAGTGCAATTTTTCTTAGGGCTAAAAATCAGTATCTTCTGAAAGCATACAAACTGTTTTTCACATATGAGGGGAATAAAGATAAGACAAGATCAGACAACAATTAATGTAAGTAGAAGCACAGGCTGTAACATGTGCCATAGCATGGATAACCTTAATGTTAGGTTAAATAATTCCTGTTGGTGCTGCTGTCAATTTGGAACAATTGTTCCTAAATGAGGATTAAACTTCATTATTTGAAGATGTACATATTTTATTGTGTGTTCTGGGGAGTGTTTTTTCTTGTTAGGATTTTCATTAAAACAAAAGTCTTGTAAAATGTGACACAGGTTCAAGTGGAGATGACAAGAAACAACTGTTTAAAGAACTAACCTGCCAAACATTAGTGGATGCATATAACACAAAAGCTGAAAATATCTATTTGAAAAGCTGTCATTTATAATAGGTGGAAATAATAAATTCTTCTCAAAATGGCTACACTATCCATGTTATTTTGGAATGTGAATGGCCTCACAGGTATAGAGTAAAAGAAAAGAGTATTGAAATACATTAAGAAATGCAGAATGCAAATAGCAATGCTACAGAAAATGCATTTGGAAAGAAGTGAGGATGTGACTTTGATAAAGAAAGAATTTCAGGATGGATATTCAACAGAATATCATGGACAAAAGTAAAGGGGAATACTTACACTAATTGCTGGTGGAGATTCTATAGTAATAGAAGAGGAATAAAGATAATAATGATAGATTTGTAGTAGTAGGGGGCTACTGGCAAGGGAGGAGGATTATACTGGCATGTGTTTATATTCCACCTAAAGCTGTTATTATGGAGCTTAAGAAATTTTTGGAAGAAATAATTAGCTTTCAGCAGGGAACATTACTTATAGGTGGGGACTGCAACTTGACTTGCAACAGTGATGATGTAGTTGGGTAAACTAGAAGGGAAAATACAACAAAAGACGTCAGATTTCTGAATTAATTTATGAAAATATTTGGTGTGGGAGACATGAGTTTAGTAGTAAGAACTGAGAGAGAATTTACATATTATTCTCCAAGGTACAATAACTGGGCTAGATGAGACAGCAATTATATTTCACAGGAAAATGTGCATTTAATTAAAAGCTTCAACACACATCCATTAACTATTTCAGATCATGCAACAATAACAACTAAGATAAAAATGCAGGCTAATGAAGTAAAAATGAAACACTGGTGCTTCCCTGTTTACCTGTTAAAAGGAGAGGAACTTAAGGAATGGGTAGTGGAAATTATCTGAGAGTTACAGGGGAAAATACAAATTTCTTCAGAAGTTATAGCTAGTGAGTAGAATAAAATGAAAGTGGAGTTAAAAAAAGGGAGAAAATAAAAAAGAGATATGGTTAAGAAGTAAGAAGAATTATTTAAAGGGACTGACAATGGTTGAAGTGTTGAAGAATAAAGGAATCTCGCAGAACAAAAAGTGCAACTGCAGAGTGCTAAAGAGAAAATAAGAGAGTATCTGGATAATAGGCATGAGTTCAGAAAGACTCGTGTTCAGCAACTGCTTCTGATAACAACAGAACACAAAACTTTTAGCACAATGACATAGACAACATTAAGTAGAAAGGGTTGTTGCCAAACTTAGGGAACCTATAACAAGAAAAATAACCAGAGATCCTGTAGAAGTATTAGAGAAATTTTCACAAATTTTATGAAAATTTGTACAAAGAAGAGAAATGTGGAAATCAAGTAAAAGTACAAATGGAACTATTAATGGAAGACTTAATTATGCCAAGGTTAGAAGTAGATGAGGCTCAACAACTAACAGTTATGATAGGAGGATATTACATAACATGGTGACATATAATCAATCTGCAGGAAAGTATGCGGGAGTAGATGGATTCCTATGGAAGTTTGGAAGCTATGAGGGAAGAAGGTGATAAAGATCTGGAAGATTTTGTTTAACAGTATTTTAAAAGGAAGAGAAGCACCAAGATCCTGGAAGAAAGCTGTGGTGGCTGTAATACCTAAAGATAGACCCATCAGACCTAGCTTCCTACAGGACCATTTCAATTTTTAACCAGGATTATAAAGTATTTATGCCAATAATAGCTAAAAAAAGAATGGCAAAGGTAATGGAAACATTTATAGCTATGGATCAATGTGGTTCTGGGGATGGGAGGCAAACATATGACAACATTAACATACCAATGATCATCCAGAGGGAAGATGAAAGTAAGAAAATATTGCTGTTGCTGTTGATGTGTCCCGATGAAGCAAAAGCATTTAACAGAGTAAGATTGGATTTTATGAATAGGGCAATGGAAGCATTTGCATTCCCTGATACTATAATAAGGTTAATTAGGAGGAGATATGGGGGACTGGGAGCAAAATTTAAAGTGGGAGGATTCCTCTCTGACAAATTGTGTCTGAAAAGAGGAACCAGGCAGGGATGTCCTATTTCCTTTTTGCTATTTGGGTTATATTTAGTGCCACTCACAAAGAAAAATAAGGGATTCAGAAAAGCAAGGCTATAATTCGTATCATAATCAAGATTAGATGACTTTATTTAAAGACAATATTATTTTGTATCTGATAAAACCAGAAATGAACATTTCAGTGTTGTAGAACATTCTGAGCCAGTTTCAAGTCATTTTGGGATATAAAATGAATGAAGACCAAGCAAAGACCATAGTTGTAAACTATATACCAACATATAAACTGGTTCAGATATACCCATACTTATGGGAACATGATAAAATGAAGTATTTAGGAGTATGGGTTAAAAGGATTCTGTTATGGCAGCTAAAGATGTGTTGGAAGAGAGTAAGAAAAAATAATACAAAACTGAGAAATTGGAAGCTCTTGTTTGCGAATATGGATAGCAAGATATAAAGAAGAGAACATGTTTTAGTCTCTATAGTTTTATATACAGATCAGGCCAAAGAAGTTGCAGATAGTAATTAATTAAGAGTTGAAAGCATTTTATCTGGAAGAGGAAGAGGGCAATGGTCAAGTGGAATAGGTTGATCCTTTCAGCAGAACAAGGTGATTTAGTATTACATGATCTGAAGGAATATTTTAGACCTACACAGTTAAGGCTCATATACATGACAGAAATAGAAAGCTATAATTCAAAGTGGAAAGGTATGATGAACCAGGGGGGGAACCAATAAATAAGGAGAGCACAGTTTTTTGCATGCAGATCCTTAAGGGGGATAACAACAGCCACACAGTTTGTAAGGGGTTCGAATGGAGAGATGATAAATCAGCAAGCAAAGGAGAGTAGTATTGCTGAAATTTAATTCGTCCTCAAGTCTTGGTAAATACCTTCATAAGGTGGACCCTGTTTTTTTACACAGTCTCACCAAGACAACACTGATATATAAACTGTATTTATATAGCATATATTACAAACAGAAGTAGGTCAAAATTTAAAAAAGATAGCTGGGTGCACAAGACCCAGGATAAAAAAGTGGCCAAATCCTGGTAGGTGCATTGGTGTCAGGACTGGAAAAAATGTAGAATCCTCAAAATACAGGAACATTCCTACAATGGGGCCAGGCCAGGCCCAGGGAGAGGATGCCCCTCCTGTTGTAGAAGGAAGTAGTAGTCCACAAAAATCACAAAAACTGATAGGCCAAAGAAGAGCCATAAAGACGACAAAGTGGACTATTGAGGATGAGAAAGAAATTATGTATTGTTACTATTATGCAAAAAGCCCAAAATTTCCAGACACAAGATAAACAAAAAGATTAAGAGAAATTTGGGGAGAGAAAAATATTTCCACAAGAAAAACTGTCAGAAGCCTCAAATAAAAAATTGTGTTCATTAATACAACAGATTTGTGAAAAACAGTATATGGACCAAGAAACTTTGATCTGTTTGGAAAAAGAAGCATCTGAGGAAGTGTGAAAATATAAACAACAGATTTTTGAAAAGTATAAAGAAGAAATATGGACATGGGAAAGAAAGAAATAATTGATATGGTGTAATATTTATGCAATGGGGAAATCCAAATTAATTAATATAAAGAAGGCAGTCCCAAAGATATTCAAAGAGAAATACAGGCAGAGGCATCCAGATATGAACAATTTCACAATAAAAATATCACAAAGAGGGAATGTAGAAAAGAAGATTAGTAAAATAGAAGTTAAAAAAAAATAGAAGTTAAAGTTATGGAGTGCCTTCAAAGTGAAGGTTTTAGTATAGAAGGTCTAACACAGGTTGCATCACAGCATGATGGAACAAGTCCCCAAAGTAAGGGGAAGAACAGGGGACATATGAAGCAGAAATATGGACACAGGAAAGAAAAAGAGATTTAATAAGGTGTAATATTTATGTAAAGGAGAAACCAAAACTAATCAATACAAAAAGAGCAGCACTAAAGATATTTGAAGAGAAAAGCAGGCAAAGGAATCCGGACATGTAAAACATTACAATACAAAAAAAAAAAATAAGACAAAGAGGAAGATTAGAGAAGGAGTTAGTAATGGAGAACTTAAAGAAATAGAAACTGAGTACCCGTGAAGTGAAGGACATCCAAATTAAGAGGAAACCACTGCAATGGGAAGCAATTGGTCTGGTGCCATATGAAGATATTTTGGAGCCTTCCACAGGAAACCAGTATAAATGTTCACTTGAAGCTGGACAGCAAGGGAAGGATCAGGAAACTGTGAAAACTCTGATGCAGTCAATGTTGAGTTGTGACAGGCCAGGTCCCATATGACAGAGCAACAGATGGCATAGGATGAAATTGAAGAGAATGTGCCACAGGAAGTTGTTTATAGACCTTTTTATAGAATGCCCGCAAGAAATGAAAACAAAAATGTACCCTCAGTTTAGAATAAAATGAGCTAAGAGAAGAGTTGCTTGATTTAATAGAGATAGATAGACATATTAAGATCAATGAAAGAAATAGACTGCAGAAGGTCAATAAAACCCAAAAAGTCAGAAGTTTGATAAAACAAATGAACACAGTAATTAGGACTGTCCATAGAGATTCCTGCGATATAACAGATGTAAACAAGATATTTTACTTCTTCTTCTTCTTCTTCTTTCGGCTTTTTCCCGGTTAGGGGTCGCCACAGCGGATCACCTTGTCCGCACATTGAATGGCAGTGGAGTTTTACGGTGTCGAGTTGCCAGCCCGGCGCCCAACCTTCCACAGAAGGCTCACTCACACGCACACCTAGGGCCAATTTAGAGTATCCAATCCACCTGCAGCATGTCTTTGGGATGTGGGAGGAAACCGGAGCACCCGGAGGAAACCCACGCGACCACAGGGAGGACATGCAGACTCCGCACAGAAGGCACCCCAGCCAAGGATCGAACCGGAGAACCTCTTGCTGTGAGGCGGCAATGCTAACCACTGCACCACCGTGGCCGCCCAAACAAGATATTTTACTCTGCAGCTAAATTAATAACTGATAAAGTTCTACCACAAGAACACAGGGTAGTGAGGGAAAGGAAAGGAAAAAATTGAATACCATCATAGAAGTATTGAATGGAGAAAACTGTAAAGCTATTAAGACAAGAAGTGTCACTGTTAGAGGAGTATAGAAAAAGGAACAGATCAACAAAAAATACTTAGAAAGATAGAAGTGATAAAAGCAATGTGCAGTATTAGAACAGATCAGGATCCATCATGCACTACCACAAATAACAAACTAAAAATCTCAGCACAGGTGGAAAAACCTAGAAGATACACAGATAAATATAAAGGAAAAGTACAAAATAAGCAATTTATTTATGACCCAAAAAAAGTTTTATAGACAATTGGGAAACAAACTAAAAGGACTTGAAAGAACACCAAAAAAGAATAAATAGTTATATTTTGGAGAAGTATTTATAAAGATGCTGTGGAACATAACAAAGATGCTAAATGGTAGAATTAAAAGAAAGAATAAGAAGTTAAAATGTACAGAATATGAAATGGGATGAAGTAATAGGGAGAGAGATTGAAACAAAGTTAAGAAAAATCTCTAATTGGAAAACCCCAG
Organism: Protopterus annectens; assembly: GCF_019279795.1. Lineage (NCBI taxonomy): Eukaryota > Metazoa > Chordata > Ceratodontiformes > Protopteridae > Protopterus > Protopterus annectens. The sequence continues at coordinate 1,369,965,212 of NC_056744.1, read as the reverse complement.
GCCCAGATGCAGTACTTAACTTCTGGTTAAAAGTATTAACATCTTTGCACAAAGATTTAGCCTTGAGTAAGAGCTATTTATATAGGCACCCCGAACAGACACAAACCTGGCTAACAACAGGAAAAACAATGCTCCTACTAATAGTGAACCTGTAAGCTACCCTAAAAATTATAGACTAATAATTTGCCTTCCGACGACTTATAAACTATACACTGGAATTGATGCCGACAGAGTTTATAGTCATTCAGAAGAAAACTCAATTAAGGCAATAGAAAAAAACGGTAAAAGAAAGTCAGAAAGAACAAACGATCATGTATCTGTTTTCCCCTGTTTCTGCAATGCTGTGCTTTGCACAAACAAGATAAGCTTATCAAAATTTTTTTTCTGGAAGTGGCGCACCATGCAAAACTGGAATTAAAAGAAGACAAATAGGAGAAGCTACTAAATTTAAGGAACACATATGCAAAATCTGTAAAAGCACAGTAAAATTTAATAGTACACATCACAAATTTCTACATATGTCAGTATTTGAACCCTCACACCAATACAGTTTCAGAAAACAGCAGGGATGCCTTGGTCCTCTTGGCCGCACAGACAGCTTTGCATCAACAAACTGAAAAGTCATTCTTCACACAACCAACTGCATCAGAATGTGCACTGCTATCAAAGCATCAACTGTGATTTGCACATTTAATTGCCTTTACTATATTTGGACATAGAGTAGTTAGTGATCACACAACCTGTCATAATTATGCTTACAAGTATACAGTTCTGTGTTACCTTTTTTGTGTTTCTTCATTATTCATTAGTTATCTAACACATGCAGTGTGTAAGCCATTCTATACCACTGGCCTTAACATGTGAGAGGATATTAACTGGAAATAATATCTAACTTCTGTCTTTAATGATTTACCAGTACAAAGGTATTGTACTTAACTGAGGCCATGCAGGGAACATTAGAATTCTTCAGAGGTATGACTGTGTGAATCTTTCATACCTCTGGCCTTTTAATTAATAATGGACAAATATAAGTACAATACGTCTCTCCTGTCACATGTTAAGGTACATTCTGTACAAATTCACCACTGTTTACTGACTTACTGCACCAAGTTAGGAACTACAAGGACATTCCATATTATTATTATTATTAAAGAATACACTTTATTTTCAGGACTTACCTTGCAAATGCAGCAGTTGATGCACCCTTTTGTCTAGGGCTGATTCTGTCAGATTCAACACAGCCAATACATGGGGAGGTAAAGGTTGTGTGAGTTGCCTGGCATCAATTTTACTATACATATGTGAGTAGGAGAAAAGTATTAGGTCCCTAGGTAGTTAATGAATGTGTTGTCTCTTAGCCAAAGCAAGGGCATACTGAACAGGGCTACGTCTCTCTACAGGGGCAGCAGCTGGGGGTTCCTCCTCTGAGTCCTTCTCTGACTGTGGCTGTGGTGACCTATGCATTGGTGGGGGTATGTGTGTCCCTTCCCCTTGAAGATCCTGCTGCAGCTTTTTCTGCAGGATCAGATTGTGGAGCATAGCCAATGCTGTGAATATCTGTGTACATGTGCGTGGAGTGGGTCTACTTCAGAAGACTGACAAACCAAAAGACTGAATCTCAAAAGACTGAAAATTCAAAGTACTGAACACATTTTTAATGCAAGGGCAAGCCACCCTGCACCCCTGATGTGGAGGGCTGCAGCCTCCACACACCCTGCTAACTGTATATACCAACTCCAAGGTCATACAACAGTGGAGAAGGGGCAAATTCCATCATTTAGTATTTTGAATTTTCAGTCTTTTGGGATTCAGTCTTCTGAAGTAGAGCCACATGGATTGCACTTCACGGCTCCACCGTATATATCCAGGCACCAGCACTGTGACTTCATAAGCCCAAACACACACACTATGATGTTTCTAGTTTGACAGTATGCCTCATTATGGCATTCTTTTGTGGGTCTATGTGCACTTCTGATTGGTGCCATCAGATACGGTTCCAGGGCATGGCCAGCATCCCCCAGTAAATGGCCCCGTGGGATGTCCCCCCAGCAAACATCTGGTATAGCTGTGATATGTGTCAGATATGGGAGTCATGATAATTGTCAGGGTTGCTAGCACACACACTCAAGATAATTCCCTGGGCATTACACATGACTTGGAGATTGATGGAGTGGTATCACTTGTGGTTAATGTAGATTCTACCCTGCTCACCAGGTGGTGTGTTAATATGTATATGAGTGCAATCTAAGGCACCAAGTACTTCAGGGTAGTGTGCTACATGGTAAAACAGCTACATATTGCTGGCCCTCTCTTCAGAAGTATGGGGGGAAATGATGTGCTCACTGGCATCTATGACAATAGCATCCAGAAATTGGTGGGGGATCCTGGAGGCTAAAGCCTGTGACACACCCATCATGTCCCCAGCTGGTCTTTGACAAGTACCAGTAGCTAATATTCTAAGGGCTACACATACCTGAGTTTCCACTGGGATGGCTTCCCCTTGATTGGCTCTGGCTTTGAGCTGAGGGCGGCAGAGCTCACAGTATTTTTATAATGTTTCCCTATCCACCCTGTAGGACTCTACAAACTCCGGCTCATGTAGCTCCTGGAAGGTTGCCTTGGGCCTGAACATTCTTTTCCTTCTTGGCCTAGGTCTATTGTTAGCAGCACTAGCAGTATTGGCTTCAGCATCTAGCACATGCATATGTAGAACAGCCGCAACAGCCCCTAACATTGTGTTAGTTAAAAAGTACAGTTGCGTACACTTACCATAAATATAGATGTTCAAGTGTATGTACTGTTGCAGTCATTACATTTGGGTTATCCCTGCTGGTGTAGCCCTCAGCTGGCCCAAATACCAGAGTCTTATTATTTCTGTGTCGGTTGCTGTCGCTTGAAGACTGACATCAGGTCATCAGTGGTATAAAGGGAGGCAGCCGATGTCATTACATCAGTTTTTCTTGCCCTAACCAGTCAGGAGCCCCCAAGGTAGGAGGCCAGGCTCTGGTGGCAGGAGCCCACCAGTGGAAAAAAATACTAACATGTCCCTTGTAGAGAAAGGAGAGCAACAAGGAAGAAAATCAGTAAAAAGGAAAAGGGGGAAGGAGGTAGGGAAACCAGGAATGTAACAGTGAATACACTCGCACATCTACATTTATGGTAAGTGTACACAACTGTACTGTATTCTTCATGTTTCACTGTTGCAGTCTTCACATTTGGGTTTATTCCCAAAGCTGAGGAAAAGGATGGAGGCAGCCAAGGAAGATACAGGCTGGCTAGCATGCCCTGCAAGACTTCAGAGGCAAAACCTGCCCTGGATTTATAAAAGAGAGGTGGGTGATAATTTTGAGGCAAAACCTACCCTGGATTTATAAAAGAGAGGTAGGTGATAATTTTTGGTAAAGGTGTGCACAGATGTCCAGGTGGAAGTCTCCAGGTTGTCCCTGGTGGGGACTCCTCTGACGAAAGCTGCAGAGGTGGAGGCTGCTCTGGTGGAGTGTGCCCTAACCCCTTTGGGGGGAGGCTTGCCATGCTGGTTATAGCAGAAATGGATGCAGTGTGCTATCCACTTGGAGATGGTTTGTTTGGAGATAGCTTTGCCTTTTGCCCTGAAGCAAAGCTAATTTCTGAAGGGTTTAGTCCTGTCCAGCTGTTATCTGAGCTGTCTGTGCACATCTAGGGAGTGCAGAATCCTTTCCCCCTTGTTTTGAGGCTTAGGAAAGAAGGTGGGCAAATCGATGGATTGGTTGAGAGCCACACTGGATACCACCTTGGGTAAGAAGGAGGGATTAGTTCTGAGGGATACCCTGTCTGCATGGAAGATGATGAAGGGTTCCACTGCCATAAGTGCTTGCAGCTCAGAGACTCTTCTGGCTGAAGTGATGGCCAGGAGGAAGGCAGTCTTCAAGAAGAGAAATTTTAGCTCTGCAGAAGAAGCTGGTTCAAATGGATGCAGAGTGAGTTTTTCCAGTACAAAGTTAAGGCCCCAAGCTGGTGTTGGTGCCCTTCTGGGGGGCCTCAAGTTGTTAGCCCCTCTGAGGAACTGCTTGATCGGGGGGTGGAAAAAGAAGTTGCTCAGTGGGTAAATGAGCAGAAATAGCAGAGGCATGAATCTTTATAGAGGAGAAAGAGACCACTCTGTAGTAGGTCATCTAAATAATCCAGGATGAGGGGGACAGAGGGCTGTGCCATATTGACCCCCTTAGCCTGTGTCCAGGTGCAGAACCTTTTCCATTTATCTGCATAAGACTTTCTGGTGCTAGGGTGTCTGGCCTCTTGGATAACATCCAGCACCATTTTACTGAGGAAGGTAGCATGTTCAGTGGTCAGGTAATAAGCCAAACTGAGTATCTGAAATTGTGAGTGCATAAATTCCCCTTCCCTCTGAGTTAGGAGGTTGGGAATCTGAGGAAGATTCCATGGGGGGAGTGGGGACAGGCTGCAGAGCAAAGGGTACCAGTGCTGTCTGGGCCAGTCTGGAGCTATGAGAATGGTCCTCGGTTTTTCCTCCTTTATTTTGATCAGTACCTTGGGAATGAGAGGTACGGGAGGAAAGGCATAGACTGAGAGGTTTACCCAGGGGAAGGACAGGGCATCTACTTTCCATGCCATGCAGTGGCACTGCCTGGTGCAGAATTTGCTGAGTTGATGGTTGGCGTAGGAGGCAAAGAGGTCGACATCCGGGGTTCCCCATTTCTGAGTTATTAACGAGAAAGTGTTTGTGTTGAGTGTCCACTCATGGGGGGTCCAAAAGATTTCTGCTTAATTGGTCTGCCAGGGAGTTGAGATAGCCTGTCAGGTATTGTGCTAACAGGTGTAGATGCATGGAAGAGGCTGTGAAATAAAGGGTCACGGCCAGCTTGCACAGTGAGTAGGAGTGAGTCCCTCCCTGCTTGTTGATGTAGCACATTACTGTGGTGATATCTGTTTTGATCAGGAGAACCCCCTGGGGAGAGAAGGGGTTTGAAAGCTATCAAGGCTTGCTGCACAGCCAGCATCTCTTTTAGACTGATATGTAGTGGTAGTTGCTGGGGTTCCATTAGCCCTGTATGCACCTGCCGTCCAGATGTGCACCCCAAGCATAGTCTGATGTGTCTGTGGTGAGGGTTTAGGCGGCAGGGTGTGGGGAGAATGACAGTCCCCCATTGTGGGAGCAGGCTGTTGACCACCAAATATATTCCTTTTCAGGCAAGGAACGATAGGTAAAAGAGTTTCCAGGTCTTGACAGTGTTCACACCAAAGGCTCTTTAGGTGCCATTGAAGTTTCCTCATATGCAGTCTGGCATATGGAATAAGGAGTATACAAGATACCATGAACCCTAGGGCTTGCAGAATTTCCCTTGCAGAAAGCTGGGGCCTGGTGGCTGGTTGAGAGAAGTAAGCTGATAGGAAACTTTGTTTCTCTGGGGTTAGGAATGCCATCTGGGGTGCTGTGTCCAGACATGCTCCTAGGAAGATTATCCTTTTGTTGGGTACCTGCTTGAATTTCTTTTCGTTGATTATGTACCCTAAGGAGGTTAGTAGATTCTTTACAAAGGCCAGGTTTTTGAGCAGATTTTCCTGGCTGCCTGCCTGAATAAGGCAGTCATCTAGGTAGGGGTAAATTTGAACATTTCTTTGTCTGCAAAAAGCAATGGCTGGAGACAGGCATTTTCTGAAAACTCTGGGAGCAGTAGATAAGCCAAAAGGAAGTGCAGAGAACTGAAAGTGTTGAGATTCTGCCCTGAAGCAAAGGTATTTTCTGCAGGACTCCCTGATGGGAATGTGGAGGTAAGCTTCTTTTAGGTATAGGGTGGCTAGCGAAGTGTCCTTGAACAGCATGAGTAGCAGCTGCTGGAGGTTTAATATTTTGAGTTTTGGGATCATTAGGAAGGTGTTTAGAATGGATAGATCAAGGATGGCGTGCCAGGTGCCCTCTTTTCTGGGTACCAGAAAAAGCCTGGAATAGAAGCCTTGGCCTATCTGCTCTGCAGGAACATGTTCTACTGTTCCCAGTGAGAGGAGATTATGGATTTGCTTTTGAGCATCTGCCCACTGATTTGGTGGTAGATCTGGGAATCCTTTTGGGGTTGGAAGGGTGTGAAAAGAGAATTTGTATCTCTGAGACACAACGTTCAGAAACCATTGGTCCTTGGTAATGGTGGCCCAGGTGTTTGAGTGAAAGGAGAGTCTCCCTCCTAGGGGTATGTGATGGTGAGCAGAGGTGAGGAAGGGAGGGGGTGAGTCATTGAGAGTTCTTTCCATAAGGGGGTGGCTTAGAACTCCCTGGATTTGAAGAAGAGGCAGTCCACTATTTAGATCTCTGCAAAGCATGGGACTGTTGTCTTGGGGGTCTGTTGCCACAGGATCTAGGCTGGCCCTGTTTACTGGGTGCAGGAAAGAACCAGTGTTTGGAAGGAAAATGCCTACTGAATCTAGGGAGCTGTACTTGTAAAATGTCTTTAGCAGTCTGCATGGATTTTGCTTTTTCTCCCATCGTTTTTAACACTTCTTCTGCCTTAGTACCAAATAAGTTATCTTTGTGCAAGGGTGCATCCAGCAATTTTGATTCGACATGGTCTGGCAGGGGTTGTTCCTTAAGCCATGCATGTCTTCTAATGACATATCCAGTGACTGCTTCCCTGCAAGAAGCTTATAGGGCATCAAAACCGCAGTGCAAAGTGTGTTTAGTTACTTGACCAACAGAGTGCATTAATTCCTATAAATCCTTAGATTCTGCCCAGGGGTATGTGATGGTGAGCAGAGGTGAGGAAGGGAGGGGGTGAGTCATTGAGAGTTTTGTTTAAGGAGTTCCAAGGTATGTTGCTGATACTTAAGCATATGGAACTGACAAATGAGTGCCCTGATGGCAAGAGTAGCTGAGGTATATACTTTTTTACCCCATCTGTCTAGTACCCTGGACTCCCTGCCTGAGGGGGTGGGATTCTTAACAGAAGTAGCTTTAATTCCTTTTTGGACTTGAGTAATGACCTCAGGGTCCACTGTTGGGTTTATAAAGAGATATTTCTGAGAGTCAGGGACTCTATAGTACCTATCTGGCTTAATGGGAGCAGGAGGGAGGGCATCTGGAGTCAAGCTGGATTAAAGGAAGACATCATCAACCACGTCCAGGACTGGGGGAATGGCTAAGGGCCTGTGCTGTGGAAGATCCAGGAACTCTCTGAGTTTCTTTTTAGACTGTGGGTAGTCTTGACTCTCCCATTTGAAATGCTCTTTTTAAGTATGCAGGGTTTCCCCAAAGGAAAAATCCTCTGGGGAAGAGGCTGAAGGGATAGATTCCTCTGCATCAGAATCCTCATATGCAGAGAGGGGCTGTATGTCTTCATAGTCAGATGCACCTGATTCATCCGACTCTTGCTCAGACAAAACTTCTGGAGACAGATTTTTTTTTTTGAGCGGTGGCTTGGCTTTCCCTAATCAACATGATAAGGTCCTCTGCCATTCTAAGCATTTGTGACTGAGGCAAGGTAACAGGCGTTATAGAATGGCTGTACGTCAGTTTCTTGGGGGTGGTTTGTCCACTGGGCCTAAGGAACTTAGTTGTATTAGAAAGAATGGTAGAAATAAAGGAAGGCATCAGTTTATGCCTGGATTCTGTGATGTGAAGGACTTCCTCAGAAGCCAGAGCCTGCACAGCAGCTCCGGACCCATCCAAGGTAGAGACAACCGAAAGATCGTTAGACGAAGAAGAGTTCTGCTGCATATTGGACTCCGAAAGGGTCTAGGTAGAGGCCTGTGAATTAACTGAAATGGGCATCAGGGGCTGCGAAGGTGCCTTACTGAGTTCTGGAGGACTGATGACCAGCTTAACGGTACCGTCATCGGAAGGTTTTGTCCTGTGCGGTTTATCTCTGTCTTTATCTTTACGTTTTTTTGGAAGATCTGCTGTTGGATGGTTTAAGGAAGCCATATCGGTATTCAAAGACTGTAAACAGAAATATCTGGCTACAATAAGGGCCGACAATGAATAGTTCTGGTGTTAAACAAAGCACAGAAATAACAGCAAGGGATGTTGTGGTCTGGGCCTAGACAAGTGACGCAGTAAGAGTTGAAGTTCTGGTGTGGTATTTGCTTTCTACAGATGAGACAATTATTAACTTTTTCTGACATCGGTTAGTGCAAGAAAAAAGGATCCCCAATGGGGTACTTAGCTTTTAAAGACTTCAACTTCAGTTCAGAAACTAAACTCAGATAGCATCCAACCAGCACTCATGTGAACTGCTTCTGCTTCAGGCTCTTCAGCAAGAAAGACTGATGTAATAAAGTCGGCTGCCTCCCTTTATACCACTGATGACCTGACGCCAGTCTTCAAGCGACAGCAACCGATGCAGAAATACTAAGACTCTGGTATTCGGGCCGGCTGAGGGCTACCCCAGCAGAGATAACCCAAATGTAATGACTGCAACAGTGAAACATGAAGAACATTTTCGTTGTCTCTACTCCAATGGTATTGAATGATAAAGGAAAAACCAGGATGTAGGCTGTATGGATACTTTATACATTGTTGAATAGCTCCACTATGCTGGATTGATTGATTAATATGCAATTCATCTATTTATGCTACGACTTGCATCTATTAAACACACCTGTTAATTGCTCATTAGTGCACTATGCGCTCGTCTGTGCACCTCTGCGCATCTCTGTGCACCTTCGCATAAATAAGTTAAGCAGATGCAAAATTGATATTTCCTCTGTTCTCAGGATATCACATAAACATGGAACATAAAAAGGGAAGGAAATGCTGCACATCATACCTTTGAACCTGAAAACTTCAAAAATCTGGACAAAGGCCCATAAAAATAGGTACAAATCTACATGCTGATTAACATAAAATTTCCATACATACTTATGTAATCCTGCCCACTCCAGTAGAGTTGTGGGATACCAACTTTCAAATGCAAACTGTAGAAAAGACAACTAAAATGGTTGAATGGGCCCCCCATACACAGCCCTCCTCCCTGCATCCATTCCAATGTCCCATTACTTGGCTATTTTGCCCCATTTAACATAAACACTGCAATGCGCATACTGTTTTACTTCTACAATGATTATATGGATTTCATTCAAAACTTTTATTTTACATTTTATAGGACAAACACTAACAGACATCTGCTAAACAAAGCAATACCGTCTCACAATGAAAATATAGTTAGCATTAAAACTTCTCTGCCCTTGAAACTCACATTCATTGAAACAGCATTGAAACCCACATTCAAAAAAAATGCAGATGGCCTGTGGTGAATAAAGATTGCCTTTGGGCTGTTTTCAAATCATAGGTCCCTTGCACACGAAACATACATGTGTTCTTTGATACACCTTCCTGATCGTATTAAATTATTTTCCTTGTATAATAAAGCACACTTGATACAGCACGTCTTAAATGTATTGTTTTGAACATTTTTCCAGTAAGTAATGAAACAAAATACATGAAACAATAATGACAAAACTGACCAATTCAGAACATTTCCATCACAAAAGTCTACTCAAACTTCTACAATCCTCCAGTATCAGAATATATGCACAATCTCTGCAGAAGTAAAAGTCAAGGTTGCTGCCAGCAAACAACTTTATATTGCACGGTTTCATCTATAAATAAAGTGCCTGTTGCCTTTGAGGAGTAAATTGTCTATGTTAAATTAAAAAATTGCTAAGCTAGTAATATTGCAATAGGGAATGGATGGCAAACTGATAACAGGTTCATAGTTATTAGGTATCTCGGTCAAAGAGAATATTCTCAAGACTGTAGCATCAACCCCCTTTAAAATTACAACACAGTACATTATCAGCAATCCATCTATAGAGTGTGGTAGTAGAACCCACAGCCTTCTGCATCAAAAGCAGATATTCTACCTGTTGTGCTACTAACACCACAAACTGACTTGGTGTAAATAAGCAGCACTAAACTTCTCTGGCCTGAAAAACTATGCAGCACAAGAAATCTGGTAAAAGCCAAAATTTATTGGGGGGGGGGGTCAAAGGCCAAAAACCAGGGACACATTTTTAACATTGCTTGTATAATCTTAGAAAAGTTGCTAGAATAAAATGTTTTGTGTTACCATGCGTTTCCTGAAAGACAAGAAGACTGAAACTTAAATTGCTATCATTTAGTGAATTCACTTTTCACTGATTTGCCAGAAAACCACAAATTTTAAGAGGAACAGACCAAAAGTATGAGCCAAACATTCCAGACATTCTTTGGACAGTTGTCTAACCTCTGGTTATCCCTAACTGGGGCATTTTACACACACACACACACACACACACACACACACACACACACGCACGCACGCACACACACACACACACACACACACACACACACACACACACAAATGACTGCCATGATTTGCTTAGCAACCTTAAAACAATGACTGCCATGAATTGCTTAGCACACTTAAAACACTTAGCACACTTAAAACAATGATTGCTGCGAATTGCTTAACAGAATGCAGCTGGAGATGCTTTCTCTCACACACACAGGTTTCAAGTTAAAATAATTACTGCCAGACTACCGTTTCAGCTTAAGAGAATGCTGTTAGCTTAACAGAATGACTCTTTCTCTCACACACATAGGTTTCAGGTTAAAAGAATAGAATGACTGTTGAAGCCAGATTTCAGTAAGCAAGTAAAGTAAAACAAAACAGGCTTAACAAAATAAAGCTGTTTCAGCACATAACTGATTTCAGCTTAACAGAATGACTGCTGTTTCAGTAACAGCTGCAGACTCTGCCATTTCTCTTGTAGATAACGGTTAATGCATGCAAAGTAAAACAGCTGCAGACTCTTTCTTTGCCACACACCTTCAACACACACAAGTTTCAGCTTTAAAAGAATAGCAGACTGCTGTTACAGCTTAAGAGAATGCTGTTAACTTAACAGAATGCAAGCAAAGGAAAACAGCTGCAGAAACTCTTTCTCTCGCACACACCTTCAGTTCAGCACACAACTGGTTTCAGCTTAAGAGAATGACTGCTGTTAGCATTAGCTTAACAGAATGACTGACAAGTTTCAGCTTTCAGCAAAGTAAAACAGGCTTAACAGAATTACTGCTAGACTGCCGTTTCAGCACACAACACGTTTACAGAATGACTGCCATTTCAGTAACTCTGCCATTTCTCTTGCAGATAACACAATTAATGCAGCCAGTTAAAGTCTTTTGTTTTTTGCCTTACCTGGAAGAAGCCTGACAGTCTGATGACTCTGCTGCAGCAAGTTAAATTAAATTAAATTAACGAACGGCTGCATGTGATGACGTCAGGACTAAAAAGAAATTCAAAACAGGAAATTCAGAAATTAAAAGGGGCCACTCGGAAATTCGTGGTACCCAAGTATTTTGCCCTCAAAACCAGTATTTACCAAGGAATTCGGTATGGTTGAGAGGTATGTTGCACACCCTTGAGTCAAACAAAGGAGCATCTATATTCCAGCTGTAACCCATACATGTGCTGCCACAGGAGCAGTTACATAACAGAGAAAGCTGCCATTCATTCCTTTGTTTCCCGTTGTTGTACTAAGCACTGCACTGTGCAAACAATGGCAAAAATTTAAAAAAGGGGGAGTACACTGGACAGAGGCCAAACATTTTAACAATCAAATAATGAGGATGACACAAAACTTGGGATTTGTGTACTGCATACATGCTCTTTCACCCTTTACAGCCCTACATGTTCACCTCTGCAAGTGTAACCTGATACCCCCCCCCCCCCGATGTCAGCATTCACGGTTGTCATGCATTCAACAAGAACACTGTGGAAGTGTCTACACACAGAGTGAACATCCCTATATGGTTACTCTTTTTTGTGATTCAACAATTGTAAAAAGTTTTGACCTCATTTACATCTTCACCAAGCTGACAGCATGGACTCTACATGGTTAGTAACTGTGTATGCAGGGAAACTGCATGGTAACCCAATGCTGTAACACATAAATACTGTAATCCATCAGCTGCGTCCTGCACATGCTTACATTACAGTATAATACTCTGTTTCATGGAGGTTTACACATTTTAGCAGCCTGCATTAATTACAAGTATATTCTTTATTTGGGGGTGGTGGAGCGAAGTTGCATTTATGTCATAGCACTTAAAAGGAACTATTATGATTGTTACACTGATTTTCTACCATCCATCATGTGTAATTAGGTCAGAATATGTGTGGTGTTACATGTTAAGGCCAGTTCTGTACAAATGTAAAAGCTTTTACTTGCTGTTGTTTCCATGTAGACTCATTTCTGTGGTTGTATGCAGAAAGTTTTGGAAAATACGGCCAACGTGAACACGGAATCTACACGGTTGCTTTACAGGTTGTTGAATCACTCCACCAAGATGATTTGCTTCAGTAGCATAAAATTCAGCTACTTATACTGTAATCTGCATGCCACAAAAGTTTCCGTATTTGCCCATGAGTGAGCGCCGTTGCATACTGTTATGTGGCATTTACTGAATCTAAAACTTTTTGCAGCCATATGAGTATTGCACTGCAACAATCACACAGTAGAAAGTATCATGTAAGCTTTACTGAATTCCCCTGATGATTTATTATATCTGCATTAATATTGAACCACAAGAAAATAATGGTAGTGTCAGACATACGATTATGGATGACTATGAGTACAAGAAAGTTGCATTAGATTTTTGCATTTGGGCCACATAGAAATGAAGTTATTGTATATTTATAACAAAAATAATGAAAATATTCATATTTTATTTGTATTTATTAATTAGGGCAGAGCAAATGATCTGTATGGCTCCTTTTCAGATTCAAATAATACCTATGTGACTTCCTAAGAGTCATAAAGCCGGCAAACGGAGGCTGAGGGAATCAAACCCTGAACAAGAGGTCAGAGCTTATAAGCAGCATATATCTTAATATTCTGCACTAACTGTCAGACTAATAACAAATTTTCCTAATATTTGTTGTAAAAACTTATATAAAGAAACTGCTTTATATAACCCACAAAATATTTTAAATTAACAGGGATGAGCATTTAACTACCCATTTGTGAAAATATCTTATGAAATATGGTATATTATCATATTACTAAGATTGCTGAGCACCATGTACAACATGGATGTACTGGAAGGCACCAACTGAATGCTTACATCCTTAATGACAACTCTGCTACTAAAACATGCTGCTGTCCAATCCAGCTGAAGAGATGTAACAACTTGATCATACAGTATGTTAGGCTTTGCCAAATATGATATTTTTTATATTTATGTTGATATCTTGGGAAATCAGTATGACAAAATACTGGATAATGTCTTACTCTGAGACTGACTAGTGGATAGACCAACCTGATAATGGTAGCAGATGCCTAGCCAAAATGATTATTGAGATATTCTAACTTGTTTAAAAAGTTTATAAGGATGTGCATACAATCAGCAGTTACTGCTACATATGAAATATGGGCTGTGACTTGAAATGTCAGTACTATAACCACTGAAAAGATAGAGTGCAATGAACAATGTTGATGTTTATGCTTTTTGCATTACTATGATATTTCAAGAGTTATGGATATTTGATGTGTGGTTTAAGAAAAGGGTTTCCTAAAAACAGCTTGATATCCACAATTATTCCTACAAGGAAGTAAACAGCACTCCTGACCTCCTTTAGGGAATGCAATACAAGGCAAAGACACAGACTTTATTCTTCAAGTGGAAATAATGTGTGTTTTAGGAAGAGTTTGAAGTTTATCTCACAGGTAGCTGGAGCACATTCAAACATGATGGGTCAAGCAGTCTATATTTGTCATCAAAGTCTCTTAGTATTCAGCAAGTACAAATTGCCACTGCAGGAGTGTGTGATAATACATCACAGAAATTCAGATAACGGGTTAGAATCAGTCATTACTTTTATATTACTTGACTCATAGCTGTTGATGAACCTCCTCATGTGGCCTCAACAGCATTAAGGAAGATGTCTGAATTTATACTGGTTAAATCAGTGTTTCAGTCCCTGCCTTCGACAAAATGTCTAGAAAGGATTTCATGCCGTATGACAAATATTATTCCACTTTTCAGAAGAAATCATTCTGCTGTAAATTACATTCTCATGCACCATATGGTATCAATATTTTACCAGTCATGTTATTGCCTTTATATTTGAATTTTCTACTACTACTTCTACGATACTGAGCAATTCTTCCTACAGTTGACCTGGATTATCCATGCCTAACAGTTGTTATTCTGATATCCTGTATGAAGGAGGTCCTGCAAAAATGACACCATGTGCATAAATGCAGGTAACAACTGTTTAAGGAAATTATTCATTTTTTTATTTAGAATGACAATGTGCATGTAATTCCAGAACATTACATCACATACATATGAACTGCAAACATATGAAAGATGAATACTGTCATTCCAGTTCAGGATTGCCATTACACTTGAAAAAAACAGCATATTAATTTATATGCAGTCACTCTAAAGTACTCTTTTGACCAATATTGTTTCCTAGTCAGGAAATGAAAACATCATAGCTGTAGATAAGGGAATCATGCTATTTTAAGCTAACAATCTACTCTGTTGAATAACTCAGTTGGCACCACATTGTCTCAGTAATTAGGATCTCGATCTCTCTCTTTTACAGATCCAGAGATCATTCCTCACCTTCCGTCACTGCCTAAACAGATTACACATGTTCGCTATGTCTTTGCATGTATTTTGTCTAGGTGCTTAGTTTCTTCTCAAAAGCATGACAGCGTTGGTTACTCTAACCTTTCCATATACCTTGCATTCAAACTTGTTCTTGTGGCCCAGATCATGTCAAGTGCGAGATAAGCAGGATACTTAAACACTTAACTGAATAAATTAAAAAAATAGTGAGATCTGGCTACTGATAAGATATTTTAAACAATACAATATCTCACAGGTATTAATTATTCAACAATTATTCAACAAATTTGTTTCTTATACCTTTGTTTGCATACCACAAACACATCTCTGATTTTGTTTCAGATAGGTGCTTATAAAAATTTCTAGTACTTTTCATTGACTTACAGATATTTGTTTATCAGGTCCCTGTAAATTTTACTGGGGCACTTAAATAAGGCATTATGGCAGATTATAATCTATCACTAAAGAGTTACTGCACTAAATTGATGATTTTGGTTTTGAGTTATTAAAACCAATCTCAAACTACATTTAAATCCTACTAGACTTCCCAGATGTCCTGAATCTCCAGGTCAAAAACATCCAAATGCTTATGGTTTTCTCCTCTCAACTATTAAATCATTTCATTCCAATTGGCTCTTTATGTGTTACTGAGGTGTATTCATTGATGAGAAACACAAGCACTTCTGTTTTTTTAGCTTATAAAATCAGCATGATGTAGATGCATGCCACATTACTTTAGCTACCAAATTGTGATGCTCTCTACTGTTTTGTTATGTTATTTCATTGATACTGATAATTTTCTGTTTCACTGATGTTCTTTAATATGTACCAGTGTTGCTTATTAGACATTTTTCCATCCATATTCTTGAACTAAATGTTGTAGCATATTCTTGCATCTGTAAACCTGTGTGTGTGTGTGTGTGTGTGTGTGTGTGTGTGTGTGTGTGTGTATGTGTGTGTGTGTGTGTGTGTGTGTATAAATATAAGTATATATATATATATATATATATATATATATATATATATATATATATATATACTTTTTATCCTGAAATAGCAAAATGCCGAAGCGCATAATATAGAGACCAAAGTAATGAAAATTCACTACTGCAAACGTTTAGAAGATCATACGTTAGAAGAGCGAAGTACCACTGTGTTTTTATATGACAATATCGGTGAAGTACAGATCGATAAGTCTACCCTTTACCTCAGTGTAGTGCGATCTTGGAGTTGGTATATATAATGCCCCCCCTTGCATAAACATTATTATTTTTTTTTCTATAAGCAATTTAGTTTAATTTTATATAACTGTATCTCTTCTCTATCTACTTTTCTATGTAAAATGAGTGTGCCTCTAAGATTTTGTAGTACGTTCATTTTAGTTATGGAGAATTGCCTGCGTGTTACATTAGCTGTAGTGACAGTATTTCCTGGTTTGCTGTGGAGATTTATAGGGTGAGGTGACTACTTTTTTGAGGTGGATTAATTTATTTTGTTTTATATAGTTATAAGTGTTTGCAATGTTGATCTTATCAGTGGTAGGTAGATATGACTTTAGTTGTTAGTTGTTTGGATATGCTGTGGGTATGGTTTTGTATGTTCTGTTTTAGTTGTGTTTCGGGTGTTGGTTGCATGGAGTGATTTGCGCAAGGTTGTTTTCACTGTTTATGAGATTCAATGTTAGGTTTGTTATTTATTTTCATTGTTTCGATTTTTCATTATTTTGGTCTCGATATTGTGCATTTCAGCATTTTGATATTTCGGGATTAAAAAGTAGATCCACACACACACACACACACACACACACACACACACACACACACACACACACACACACACACACACACATGCACACACACACAAACACACACACACATATATGTATATTTATATGTGTGTGTGTGTGTGTGTGTGTGTGTGTGTGTGTGTGTGCGTGTGTTTTTAGCAAATCCATAAATAGGTTTTGTTAATTTCTTATGTGATCCTATATACCTGGGCTGTGCCTGCAAATGATCCATTGATATAACTCTCTACATCTGGTATCTTTGAATGATATTTCCTGTTTATGCAATATCAATGAATTCAATAATTTTGAGCATATTTCATTAGAGCTTATAAAATTTGATATATTGTACATCAACTATTTCTTCGAGCTTTTCCCCTGGACCTCTGCTGAAAATGGCCATTGTACCAGTCAGACTTCCTAACAAATAGATATACAGATGATAGATAGGTAGATGGTTAAATTATTGAGGAAAATAAAACTACTTACAATCAAGGACAACTAAATCTCATTTAATAGTTACTGAGATAGTATGGAATAGCAATGACTTTTTGATGAGTGGGCTGCTTACTCCTGTGTACCTATATTTAACGGTCAAGTTAAAAAACACCTGGCCTCACACTTTTATTCTCAGTAAAGTATGATATTTGTATCAGTGCTGTATCAATGCACCGGTGAACATATATGTATCATAACAAAAGTCTGAATTTGATATGTGTATAGATGTTTTATAAAGGTAAAGGTCACCACTGGTATTAACATCAATGACTTTATTCATTTATTTTTTTTTAAACGTAAAACACAAGTGAAGGCACCTAATTGTTTTTTTCCTTTACAAACTTTAAACAAAAGACAAACAGTACAAAGAAGAACAGGCAAAGCTAACATAAACCTGCTTGAATTTTTTTTTTGCGTAACCTTTCTTTCCTAGTGGCCATGGAATGGGGTGAGGGTAGTAATAAAGAAATCTGAATAGTCATGTGCCTGGTCATGTTAAAAAGGAAAAAAACAAACAGAAAAACAAAACAAAACTCTGAGCACACCCAGATATTTGTCACATAAACTTATTAAGAACTATATCACCAGCATACTTCTCAACTATCCAGATTTTCTTTGAATGCCCAGATTTTTGCAATGTATTTTCTTCAGTTCCTCATAAAATTTGTAGCATTTGAAAATCATTACGGACTGAAGTCACTAAACAATGACATATAAAGGAGTTTCAGACTTCATATCCTTGAGAAAAATACACATTTAAAGTGAAACCTGTTATTCTAGCAATTTTCTGTTTGTAAGATCAATATTTAATATCTGTTCCTGGTTTTGGGACTTTGTCCCCCATTATTTTTAGCTTTGTCCAGATTTCCTGCAATTGGAGGTTGAGAGGTATGATCAAACGTATAATGAAATGTTGAATTCTTTGTGTAACACATTCCAGTGACACTATACAAAGTTATTGGAAAAACTGTACACAGAAACGTCTTCTAAGTTAAACATAATCTATTCATGGAGATGACTTACCGGACCTCAGTTTAGGAATTCAAGTCACTTTTCAGCAATTCTTGAATGAGTTATGCCAATTAATCCTAGAAATAGTCACTGAAACTGTTTATATGGGGCAAAACCCATACAAGCAGGCAGAGATTTTGTACTTCACAAATTAATATAATTAACTCCAAGGACAAAAAAAAAAACCTTGAACCAAGTTTAAATGATTTTTTTGACAATGATTCATTCAATTTATAACTGATTGCACTGTACACTTCTAAGTTTGCAATTTTAAACCAGCTTGTTGCTTCCTGTTAATTTTGGTTTTACTTCTAACTATATCTGTGTTCTTTGTAACTGGGCTGGGTCTAAAAGGGTCCATTAGGCCCATCACCCTACCCTAAACAAACTAAAATAAAAAAAAAAAAAAATGAAATAAGATAAGTCTTATTTAGTTGTTTAAGTGTCATTGGAAAAGGACTCAAAGACAGATACCAACATATATATGTACATGTCTATGTATACATAGAGGGAGGGAGAGAGAAGTTTTGTGACAAGTACTTACATGAATTAATTTTCTTCCAGTATACAATGTAGCCATCTATTGGCCCCTGTGTGACATTGGGCTTTTTCCAAGTTACTGTAATATTTTTCTGGTGTGGGGTTGGTTCAAAACCCCAAGGTTCTTCGGGCACTGGAAAAAAAAACAAACAGTTGAAACAGTTGAGAAAAATACAAAGGCTGTTTCCACTGTCTGAAGAAAGATATTAGTAACAACATAGAATACATCTTCCTATCAAAAATATTATACTAAAACATACTGCTATTAAGGTAGCAGTGCATACATGTACAGCAGATGTTATGGCTACTTTTAAGTTAATAAGGGAAGCATTGCAAGGCTTTTCGAATAAAATGAAGTAAGAATGAAGAAACATCAGTTTGCATGACAGGAATCAAACCTTCAAAAAAGAAACAGAAGAATAACGTTCTACTATATGTTAGCAATTTTCTCCTTGAGAGTTGCAATATCCCTGTTTGAAGCCATAATGTTCACTCTACACAAATCATTTTTCTCTCTTTTTTCAGATATATTAAATTCATATTTATGTTTCACCAGTTTTTGGATAATGATATAAAAATATGTACTTACATGTGCATAGGCATACACACAACATATATCTCTCTATATCATATCTATATCTATAGATATATCTATATCTGCATCTCTCTCTATGTATGTATACACATATATATATATATATATATATATATAGATATATATATATATATATATATATATATATATATATATATATAGTTCTACTTTGGAAATTCGAAGTTTCAAAACTTCAAACTTCATATGGTCAAGAGTATAAGATCGAAGTTTTGAAACTTCAAACGGTTTAAATGGAGACTGCTATACAGCGAGGAACAGGAAATTTACCATTCTCTTCACTGTAGTGCAATTTCAAAGTTGGTATATTTTAATTAGCATGAGTATGTGGGGCAAACCCCCCTGCATAAACATAAAAAAAAAAAAAATTCAAAAATTTGCTTTTTTTTTTTAAGTTTTAAACTTTCAAAACTTCAATGTTATGGTCTCGTCCATATGAAGATCGAAGTTTTGAAAGTTTGAGCTTCCAAAGTAGACATATATTTATATATATATATATATATATATATATATATATATATATATATATATATATATATATACGCGCACTCACACACATGTATTGTATTAACAGATATGTGACTCTAAATTCATGTGTATTACGAGTAGCTTCAATATGCTTAAATAAAGCATTATAAAGCATTAGTCGTAACCCTTTGTCTTGTATCTGAAAGATGCTCAGTAATTCTTTCTTTAAATGTCCTTTTAGGTTTACCAACATAGTATACATTGTAAACTTAGCATACTGCTAAGTAAATCGCATTCTTTGTATCATAGTCTGCATATACAGTCTGCAATGCATACTATGTTGATAAATCTAATTGTAACTATAAAAGAATTACTGAACATCTTTCAGATATTAGATGAAAGGCTTCATAGGTTCATAGGAAACGCTAGGCTACTGATTTGGTAGATCATTAGTACCCTAGCCACAAGATCACATTTCATTAGTACCCATCAACATTAATAACTAATACCTAGTTTTGCCCCTTTCAGTGAAGGCTTTTGGGGGCAGACGCTGGCTGTATTTATAGTTACCCCAATCATTCATCCAGTATGCATTTAAAGAGGGTCAGGGAGTTACTTTGCTTTACATCCAAGGGAAGCATATTAGAGAGAGAGAGAGAGAGTGAGAGTGAGAGTGAGAGAGAGAGTGTGAGAGAGAGAGAGAGAGTGAGAGAGAGTGAGAGTGACAGTGACAGTGAGAGTAAGAGTGAGAGAGAGAAAGAGAGAGAGAGAGAGAGAGAGAGAGAGAGAGAAGTATATCTTGCCAGCAGGTCTTATTTATGCTACAGTGTCTGTTTAGCTACCTTGAGTGGGTGGTTAAGGTATGGCTAGTGTATGATTTAATTGCAGTTGGCATAGTTTAATCATGAAGCTGAATCTCATATGATGACGCAAAGCCAGCTGTGAATAAATCCTGCATTACCCACACACAGGTAGATTATCGTTATTATACGATAAAATGATTTAAGAAAAAAATCAACTTTTCTAAATAATGTTATTGTATAAACAGACTTTAGTTCTCTTCTACCTACTTCTGCATTTAAGATGCATATTGCTGCACATTGCACATGGTTTAGGGCAACAGTACTGTTCTTGTCAACTGTCTAGATTTTCACAGACTGTCCTCATGTTTGCCTTATACTGTTGGTCTGTCCTTCATAAAACTTTTTTTTTTTGAGCAAATCATTAAGGCTGAGGTCACTAAATAAGGAATGCCATTCCAGTTTGCAATGCTAGGTATGCCATGGAGTTTTTTTGTAGGGGTGCTTAAAGGAAAAACATTTTTTTTTTCAGTTTTTTTTTTCTTTTTAATTCTACTGCATGGAGCTATTTGCTGGTGGGAAACTGGGAAACATTTTTTAAGTCTGTTTCAATTCTTCATTTAGCCACATGGAAAAAGTAAAGTGCCTCAAGTGAAAGATTTATGCTGATTGCTAATTTCCAGTGAACACACTGAATGGTTTGTCCAATCAATGTTCAACTTTTTAAATAGTAAATTCGTTTTAAAAAATGTGGAGAGAAAGGTCATGAGCGAACAGAGTTTTTAATATTAGTTCTTAATTCACTTTACAAGTTAATACAGTAGGAGGTTTTGCATTTATTACTATTTTCAGAATGGTCAGAGGTATGACATTTGTTTGCTCTTATTGAGTATAATGCTGGGGGAGTTACCAAAAAAATAAAAAGCTCTGTGTGAGGCAGGGTAAAGATAAGAGGAAAAAAGGGACATTCTGTTACGTATGCAGAAGTATGTATGGTTGGTCTGGTCACTCTAAAAAATGTTTAGCGGCCTGACTTAGTTTTGTTACAATACAGTGGATTTGCAATGGACACACCAATTGGGCCATCCAATCAGAGTGCATGTTTTTGAATGCTAATCAGTATTCATTGTATAATTTGCAGATATGCAGGTCACATAGGCGTGGATCTTTGAAAGGTCTTTAGGCTACACAGAAGCCCGTTCTCAAGAGTCTGCAGAAAACAGAAAAAAAAAGAACATTTAAAGGCAGTCTGTGTAGCTCAAGGAAGACATGTTCTTGAGTCTGTTGACAAGGCAATACCACTGTCTCTTTAGCTGAGTCAAATATCAAAGATAGCATTATACTCTGTTATAGGTCTGATGAAGGATAAGTGAGGGATGATAACATCCTTAGGCTTAGATGATATACCTCTGGTGATCAGTTTGGATAAATAAAAGGATTTCCAAAGGACAAAAGTGACCATGCCCCTAATGACTGTGACAGTTTTCAAAGAGGTGTTATCCGTCTGGCAGGTGCATGGGTGCTCAAGTTTGCCAAAGGACACAATAATGCATTTCCTGGCATTTAGTTTAAGGACATTGTCCAGACACCACTTTTTAGAGTTTGGATGTCAGATATGGAGTTTATGTCAGCTGCAAGTTTCTATTCATCCACAGACTTAGTAAGCCACAGGCTCTTGATATTTGCTCTAATAGTAGAGAGGCAAATACTGAATGAAACTGGTTTGAAGACTGATCCCTGGATGCCACCACTAGTAATTATGCTTTTTGATGACAGTGTGCTTCCAAGAATGATAGACTGGATTCTGTCAGTAAGCCATTTTGCTACTGACTAAGAACATAGGAGTTTACATTTAGTTTGATTATCTTGCCAATAATTCCAGAATGTGAAATGTTATCAAATAATCTGGCAAGGTGCAGGTATGCAGTGAACCAATTTGCCTTTATTTAATGCATCTGTGACTTGTTCCAAGAAGTGTACAAGATTCTGGAGGCAGGATCTACCTTTAACAAAACCAGATTGGCTTGGGACTAGGGACTGTAGACTGCTGATGTCCTTGTACTAATCTCCATAATGATACACTCCATTGCTTTTCAGATAAGGCTGGTAAGGCTTATAGATTTATAAATTCCAGGGTTTATTGTAGTTTTCCCACTTGTAGATTAGAATGATTGCAATAATTTTCCAAGCTTCCAGTATGAAACCAGTGGAGAGGCTGCAACTAACTGGGTTTAGCAGCAAGTTGTGAGAGAGTGTTTGCTACTTACAAGATGGCAACCTAGAACATTATCAGGACCCAATGAGCTTGTGTTTTTGGCTTTAGACAGAGCCCTCAGGAACTGCTTTGAAATGACTGTGGGTATGCTAATATGTGGGAGAAGGTTAGGGGGAGACACAGTTGAATTTGTCCACAGATATTGCAGCTGTCACCTCAAGGAATGAGTACGTATTGTTGTTGTGCATTATCTTGGTGATTTGTTGGACATTTCTTCTATGTGTTCCACATAGCTAAAGAAGATTTTTTTGGTTGTCCTTAGTATAGGTAGCAATTTTCAGTTCATACTTTCTTTTGGAGGATTTGATTTTGCTTTTGAGTTCTTTGTTGATCATTTTGAGTTCATTTAAAAAGGTTTAATCATGGAGTTTCTTCTTATGGGCAATGAATTTCTTCCTCTTATCATACAATTTGTTTATACATAAACTGTCCAAAAATGCTCACATCAAAGTCTGCACTGAAGTATTGTGTGAGATGAGGTGATCAAGGAGAAGAAGGTGCTTAAACTTCATCAGGTCATCAGTTAGCTAGAATAGATTAGCTTTAGAATAATCATTAAAAACAGAATGGTTTTGTGACAAATTATTTTTCCCGCATAGTGAATGCTACTGAATTCTGATCACAGCTGACCAGTGACATGGTAATTGTAACAGCTGAATATGGAGGGGGGTGTATTGATAAGTCTAAATCCAATATTTTGAACCTCTGGTTGAGACATGAACTAAATGGTCTAGAGATCAGTGCATCATTTACAAAGTCAAAGAATTATTGTGAATACATATTTCTGGTAGTGCAGGTTTCTCTGTTAAAGGGAGGATAGTTGAAGTCTCTAAGAAAAACAGTGTTAGGTCTGATGAAGAGGGACATCAGTTTATTTAGATATGCCTTATATGGTGCTGGTGATATGGGAGAGTTTGGTAATTGGCTATGATGTGGTACTGAGTTTTACTAAACATAAAAAGAATATGGAGGAGTTCAGGGTTGCTGTTTTGCTTTAAGAGTCTCAAGGTGATTTTTGCCTCTTAGGAATATGGATACGACCCCTCCAGCAAAACCAACAGTTTTAGCACCGTGTCTGAAGAGGTTTAGGCAATGACAATCTATACTGCAGGCAGATGTATTTGCTCTTGCTTTGCTCTGTCAGTTATAATGTTAGTGATGTTCTTAATCGGTGCTTTATAACTATTGCTTGTCCCAGCTTTAATTGCTTAAATATATTCAGAGCTATCTCCAAATTAAACTCATTACAGATTTAGTCTAAGCATTTCTGTGCTGTGATTCCCTGTATTTAAAAGGTGCCGAGTTATTTAACCTAGTAGCAACCTGAGTGCCTAAGGACCCAGTTGGCTGTTTTCCTACACAAATGGTCTTTCCACCCCACATGTCCTTACCTTGAATGGCTCAATCTGTGTTGAAAAGAAACTATCATCCTGAAAACTAAAAGAAAAGCATTCCTGCACTCTCCCTCACTAAGGAAAAAGACTGCAAGTTCTTTCCACCCCACCTGTCCTTACCTCAAATGGCTCAATCTGTGCTGAAAAGAAACTATCATCCTGAAAACTAAAAGAAAAGCATTCCTGCACTGTCCCTCGCTAAGGAAAAGGCTGCAAGGTCTTTCCATCCCACCTGTCCTTACCTCAAATGGTTCAGTCTGTGCTGAAAAGAAACTATCATCCTGAAAACTAAAAGAAAAGCATTCCTGCACTGTCCCTCACTAAGGAAAAAGACTGCAAGGTCTTTCCACCCCACCTGTCCTTACCGCAAATGGCTCAATTTTTGCTGAAAAGAATCTATCATCCTGAAAACTAAAAGAAAAGCATTCCTGCACTATCCCTCACCAAGGAAAAGGCTGCAAGGTCTTTCCATCCCACCTGTCCTTACCTCGAATGGCTCAGTCTGTGCTGAAAAGAAACTATCATCCTGAAAACTAAAAGAAAAGCATTCCTGCACTGTCCCTCACTAAGGAAAAGGCTGCAAGGTCTTTCCACCCCACCTGTCCTTACCGCAAATGGCTCAATTTTTGCTGAAAAGAATCTATCATCCTGAAAACTAAAAGAAAAGCATTCCTGCACTGTCCCTTGCTAAGGAAAAGGACTGCAAGGTCTATATATTAAGTGTAACTGTTGTGCTAATAGATTGCTTGGCTGAACTGGGTCTACGGCTAGCCTAGGGTCCATAGTAAAAGATAGCTTAACAGTCTTAGACTCCCTAGTCAAGCTGCTGTAATAAGTAATAAAAAAGTATTCTACAGCTCAAACAGCCTGTATAACACATTCCCCCTGCTTACTTCATCTCACATTTGCTAAAGAAATAAAAATATCTGTACAAAATTCAGGTTAAAAGCTTGCTTTCTCCCAACAGTCAGTAAAATTGTCTGGCTACACTACAAACTTTGTTTAATACAATATTGAGTAAAACACAGCTCACTTTTAAAATAATTGAGTAAAACTGAGTAAATTGCAGCTAACTTTAAAAAGAACTGAGTTAAAACACCGTAAAGTTGTATTCTTTAAGCCTGCATACTCACAGCCCCTGGAAATCCTCGTAGCTTGGTATAGCCCTACAGACCCTGGAAATCCTTGTAGCTTGGTATAGCCAATCAAAAGCTTGGTTTCCCACCCCATGATGCGAGATTATTTCTAGGACTGCTTCGGCCGCCATTTTCAAACCCCTAGTGTCTAAGGACCCAGTCAGCTGTTTTCTTACCCAAATGGTATGCTAGAACTGTTTTTTGTGCTTTTCACTGATTATTTGGTAAAGAAACAACTAAAAAAGCTAAGCGGCATGCATAGCAATGATTTTCTAATTCGACAAACCAGTAGAATGTTTAGAAAATGAGTGGAATTACCTGTAAAGTTTGCTAGCCAGGAGTGATTTTCTAAGCATATTTATTGACTGCATGTGGTAATTTTAACATTTTAAGCTTGGCGACATTGTTTGCTGTGATATACTATTATGCTGGTTCAAGAATCATGAACAGAAGTGTTTCCTAGCATTTAGCAAGTGGATGTAGCTGTACTGCCTTAATGCTGTAACTACTGATAGCATAAAACCACATAGGAAAAGCTGTGTAAAATTCACTGAACTTGCCTGTGCTGTAAACTACTGCTCTGACTGACAGTTGCAATTAAGTATAGAGTAATGCAGAAGCTGTGGTACTACGAATATTAATGAATGCCCTGCCTGAATGTGTAATACTGTTTGCATGTTGTTATGTTAGCTATGTTCCATATAGTATCCATGCACTGACTCTATGTACCTTACCAGGTCTTTCCACCCCACCTGTCCTTACCTTGAATGGCTCAATCTGTGCTGAAAAGAAACTATCATCCTGAAAACTAAAAGAAAAGCATTCCTGTACTGTCCCTCGCTAAAGAAAAGGACTGCAAGGTCTATATCTTAAGTGTAACTGTTGTGCTAATAGATTGCTTGGCTGAACTGGGTCTACGGCTTGCCTAGAGTCCATAGTAAAAGATAGCTTAAGAGTCTTAGACTCCCTAGTCAGGCTGCTGTAATAAGTAATAAAAGAAGGATTTTACAGCTCAAACAGCCTGTATAACACATTCCCCCTGCTTACTTCATCTCACAGTTTCTAAAGAAATAACAAAATATCTGTACAAAATTCAGGTTAAAAGCTTGCTTTCTCCCAACAGTCAGTAAAATTGCCTGGCTAAACTAAGAACTTTGTTTACTACAATATTGAGTAAAACACAGCTCACTTTTAAAAGAATTGAGTAAACTGCAGCTCACTTTAAAAAGAACTGAATAAAAACACTGTACAGTTGTATTCTTTAAGCCTGCATACTTACAGAACCTGGAAATCCTTGTAACTTGGTATAGCCCTGCTCTGCTCGCTTTGCTCGAGTTTGCTCCATGCCCCACCCTGCCCCCAAATTTCACCCGCCCCCACTAATGCTAAATTTAAGCCCAATAAACCACTCTCCCTCCAACAACCTATCATTGATAACCCACACCTCCATACACCACCCCTTCCTGCCAACAACCCTCTTAATTCTCCACCCACATTCCTTAACAATTACCTCTACTATCAAGATGAGACCAATTATGTCCCTCTCAGTTATACTGCCTGGGCTACATCTTCTCACCATCTATGAAAACCAGCCCTATCTTGGCTTTCACCATCCCATATCTCATACAATCTCTGCTCCCACCTTGTGTGAATCAGACCAACCCCTAGCTCACTACAAACTTGTCCTCTCCACTTTTAACAACCAACTAACTAGACCATGGTCCATCTCCCCCAAAACTAGATATTATCATAAAATAATAAGTAAAGCGGTGAAACTAATAATCAGTGCACAATTTACTCTGATGAGGGATGGAGACATCCACCATAACCCTGGACCCACCCTTCCCACAAGCTCCCAGCCCACTACCACCTTCAACATAAGGCCAAATGCAAGGTCCCCTAACTCTCTCCTAACCTGTCACCTAAACATCAGAAGTATTAACAACAAGGTCCATAATCATCATGCCCTTCTAGCCACCTACTCGCCT
Source organism: Protopterus annectens (assembly GCF_019279795.1). Classification (NCBI taxonomy): domain Eukaryota; kingdom Metazoa; phylum Chordata; order Ceratodontiformes; family Protopteridae; genus Protopterus; species Protopterus annectens. Next base: position 1,369,938,092 of record NC_056744.1, on the reverse strand, counting down.
ATGTGCTATGTCTTACAGAAACTTTTCTAAAACCAGGAACTAAAAATGATGAGGTTATCCCACCAGGGTATAACATACTTAGACTAGACCAAAACACCAGGAAATGTGGAGGAGTAGCAGTTCTGTTTAAAAACACAATAGATGTCACACTAGCCCCACAACAACCCCCCTTGTTCAGTAATGCAGAAGCCCTAGTTAGCAAACTACAGCTTAACAAAAGTTAATCTATATTTGTTGCCTGCATTTATATCCCGCCAGGCAACAATGCAAATACCTTAGAAGACTTCCTCCAATGGCATTCCAACACATATCCCCATAAAACTATGGTGTAGGGAGACGTTAATATTGACTGGAACAATTATTGTTCCTCTGAATCTCCCACCACCCATATAAACCTTCACGGCTATACCCAACTTGTATCTTCACCCACCAGAATAAATAAATCAAATTACAAAGGCAGTATCCTGGATTGGATTCTTAGCAACAATCACCCAAATCTGTATAACACGGGTACCCTCCCAGATGATATGTGACCACCTACTCACGTACATCATTAAGCATAAAGTAAATAACCACCAACAAGTTCTTTATAAATCTATCAGAAACAACAATAACTTTAACTCCGCTGACTTTCAGAATGAACTTAGAGCATGCAATTGGGCCATACTTGAAGAACTTCCACTAGATGATGTTGTAGACTATTTTAATTCTAAATTCCTCTCCATTCTGTATACCCACACTTCTATCCACACCCTTAGAGCCAAAACTAAGACCACCCCTGGCTCTCTAAAGTAACCAAAACCAAAATCATAGCAAGAAATAAAGCATGAAACAACTGGCACACCTCCAAAAACCCACTCGACCATATTAAATTCCAACTAAGGAATGATACCAAGAAAGCCACATTGTTAGACAAAAAAACATCTAACAACACCTTCAGCAAAAACACCAGAATAAACCTCAAAACATTTTGGCTGGCATAAACAAACTACTCCACCCTTGCCAAACCTCCACCCCTACCCCCTCAACTTGCGACCTTAAAACTCCAGAGGAAACTGCTAACATCATTAACAACTTTTTTACCAAAACCATCCAGTCACTAGCTAGCCAACTACCCCCCACCAGCTCCTTTCAAAACTCCTCCACAACCACTACCCCACTCCCTTTCACCTTCTAACCTGTATCTACATCGACCATCTGATCTCTAATTAACAAACAAAAGCCCACTACCCTGGCAGCTGATCTCCTCTCACCAGAATATTTACAAAAAGGGGCAGATGCCATTGCATACCCTGTCTTGATCATAATAAACCACACCTTGACTGAAGCCACTATCACCTCTCTCTGGAAGGTTTCCCATGTCATTCCCCTTCATAAAGGAGGGAATTCTTTAGACTTCTCAAACTTCCAACCAATAGCCATATTATCACCACTGGCCAAAATTATGGAAAAGTGCATCCACAACCAGTTAATGCACTATCTCACCCAAAATAATATACCAGCCAACTCTCAGCATGGTTTTAGGCCTCACCACATCACAACATCAGCCCTCCTATCCTTCTCTAACTTTATCAACACCAATCGAAACAATAACAACCTTACTTCAGCTCTCTTCCTAGATCTCTCTAAGGCCTTTGATATGGTCAGTCACCAACTGCTTCTCTGCACCCTGAAGGAACTGTCACTGAATAGTAGCTCTATTAAATATTTTCAGTCTTACCTGTCTGATAAACAACAAGCAGTTTTATGGCAGAATACCCTATCCACATGTCTACCCATTACCCTAGGAGTCCCCCAAGGCTCCATACTAGGACCACTACTTTTCTCAGTCTTTATCAATGTTCTACCCACCATCACTCCCAAGGCCACCTGCATCTAATACGTGGACGACTCTACTTTAATATGTACCGCCTCCTCCTCAACTGAGCTTATGACCCTAACCCAGAATACTTTCAATGATGTAGAAAAACGGTTTGCAAACCGTCAGCTTTTATTAAACCCCAACAAAACTAAACTGCTCATCCTTTCTCCCACCTGCAAATCCTCCTCACCATTCTTTACTATAAGTTCCAACAATGGCACAATTATATCATCAGATATTCACATAAAACTCCTGGGCATCACAGTTGATAACTAAAATATGATATCTGTGTCAATCAAACCATCAAATCTGTCAACAAAAAACTGGGCTCCCTATACAGGATCAAACCCTTCCTCACTCCTTTTGCAAGAACCAATATTGCTCAGTCCCACCTACTATCTACCCTATGCCTCCCCCATCTTTACTAACCTGAACCATGCCACCCTTACCAAACTTGCTAGTTGTTACAACCATATTGCTAGATTTGCTAAAGGTGCTACCTCTAGGACCAACCATTGTATCAACCTAACTCAACTAGGATGGCTGGAGTGGCCCAGTTCTCTCTGATACAATCAACTTATAATAACCCACAAAATACTACATCAACTTGAAAAAACACCAGCGCTAAATAAGATCATCAAACCATACAGCAACCTGAGGACACTACGCTCTGCTGAAAAACTGCTGATACAAACAACTAAGAGCATAAATGTGGCTGAGGACTCTATTCGCCAGCTCAGTAGGCAAAACTTGGAATATGCTACCTGCCGAACTTACTCACCAATCCTCCTTAACCCAGTTCAAAAAAAGCCTGAAACTACACTTCCAACAGCATTGGCAGTGTCCCTGCTTAATCACCACCCACTGTTCCTGCAAACTCTGCCTAAGCATTTCAGCCTTATACTCTAATAATTGTATGAATTCTTGAAGGGACTTAGCCCATAACTCCATGTGTTATTGTCTGAAATTGAAGCCACATGATTTTGATGTTGTCTACTATGTTTTATCTATGTTTGTAACCCTACTAAAAACTGTATATTATACTTATCTCTAAATGTTTCTACTGTTCCTAATGTATTTATACTCTGCTTTCTGGAGCTTTTCTCCCCGGGCCTCCGCTGAAAATGGACATATATCCAGTCAGACTTTCCCGATAAACAAATGTAAAATAAAATAAAAATAAAATAAAATAAATCTTGGGATATCCATGTCCACTGCTAAACATATAGCTTTTGGAAACCCATAACCTAATACATTAATATTGTCTTTTAACTTAATTTCTTCGATTACAGACTTCCCCAATTAAGGATATTGTAAGCCATTTGTCTTACCTTGCAGTAGGGGCATATTTCTACCTTCATTAACTACGAAGTGAAGCTGCTTAGTGACCAAACTATTTTTTTAGTAATAATTTATGTTGCCTTTAAATAACAGTGGCTATCACTAAAATATCCCAGCACTGTAGCAAAGTCACTGTAACCCCCCATTCACCTTCCACCCGTCATTCTCTTTCCAGTACATTATCTCCCTTTAACATCCTATCAATGACCACATCTAACTCCCTCACCTCAACTTTCATACCTCTCACTCCATCACTGCTACTCCACCCTCAAAACACTAAGCCTCATGACGTTAAACCTACACAGTATACAAAATACAATCACCAAGCTGTATGCTTTGATATATCATTACAATCCAGGCATCCTGGCCATTAATGAAACTTGGCTAAAACTGAGCATAAAGGGCACCAGATTCCTCCCTCACAGGTATAGTACAGCTGGACAGGATAGAGTACATAAGAAAGGAGGAGATGTTGCTTTATTATACAACAGCCCCTATGCTCTTACCCATTTCACAGAGTCCCTACCACAGTTCTGTAATACTTATCACATTCTTACACTTGAATAGGGCAATAAAAACTAAGTATCATTATACTCTACCTACCACCTGGCAACAATATAACAATCATTGCTGATGTACTGTCTTTGATAACTAATACCATCATAAATGAGGTCCATAATCCTAGGTTACGTGAATAAAGCCTGGCAGAAAATATTATCAGATTACCCTTCAGGTAGCATAAATCTATTTGGATTCCCTCAGCAAATAAACACCCCAACAACATATAAAACCGTCACAAGGGTAGTATCCTTGACTGGATTCTTATCTGATCCAAGTAAATTCATTACTTCTGGTACACTCCCTGATGCCAAAAGAGTGATACTCAATAAACAAACAGAAACATGAAAGAAATATGGCGTTGGAGACACACAGGAACCATAGTGCAAGCCAACATGTTTAATCCAAAGTTTAAAATGCATGAACACACACTTCAAAAAAATCAAGATGAAATCAATGCAAGTTAAAATGTATGATAAGCACTTTTGTCCCTTCTATGAGGAAAGTCATCAGATAAATGAATCAATAATAACTTCGCCTTAAATAAAACCTATTACTCAAATCATTCAATCAGGTTTTAGAAAAATAACACCATCCCTGACAACAGCAATATGAACATTTAATAAATCCTAATACAGCTGAAAAACATAAAAATTCACGTTTTTAAAACTCCCTGATGCCCTTAGCAGTCACCATCCAGGATTCACCCATTGAACTATTACCCATGAAATCAAACAACTTGAATTCAAACTATCCCGTAATGATATTACATTTAACCAACAATCCTTTAATGATTTATTACTTGTCTTCAATTGGCACCCACTAAAATCACTTCAATTAGATGAAGCTGTCAACTACTTCAACAGTGCATTTCTACACACCTTAAATAGTACTGCACTTTTGTGTAAAAACAAGTTAAAACTAACCCCTCTACACGGCTAACCACACAAACCAAAAACTTACGACACACAGATACATTATGGAAACAATGGCATAAGAACAAAAACTACCATAAAACCTATAACCTTCAAACAGTTTCACAACCTTGTTAAAAACAAGTGTTTAATGATAAAGATAATTATACTAGCATAAAAATCAACCCATAAATTTAACCCCCCAAAATTATGGACTTCTATTACATCTCTATTAAGTCCCAGCTTTAAAACATACCCAAACCTATCCCCCAATAGCACCCCCTTACAAATCACTACTATATTCAATGCATATTTCATTTAGCATTTCCTCCCTCCCTAATCAAATTCTTTTTCATCCACCTCCCCTCTTTCCCAGGAAACCTTTACCTCTCTTAATTATATCACTACCTCAGACACACTACAGCAGTCTCTACCTACTAACAACCCGAATACTCTTCCCTCAGTTTTTTCCCACGTCCTAGCCACTCATTCTATCAATCATAGTCCCTCTGGTTTCATCCCAAATCCAGTCTTTATATGACCATTAGAAAAAAAAAATACTTAAAATAAAAGTCTTCCATTTCTGCTGACAATTTCCCACCAGAATACCTTAAAACATCTGCTGAGTCCATAGCTTATCCTGTAAGTATCTTAGTCAATAGATGTATCCACGAAGCTCACATTACAGTCCTCTGGATAAAAGCCTATGTTATCCCTCTCCGCAAAGGTGAACATTCTGCTAAAGTAACTAACTTTCATATCATTGCAATACTCTTCTCTCTAAACTATTAGAAAACTATTAGAAAAAAAAATGCATCCATAAACAACTCCTTGAATTTCTTCTCCAAAACCAACTATTTACCTCTACTCAGCACAGCTTCAGACCAGCACACATCACAATCATCACCTTACCCTCCTTCATAGATAAAGCTAGGGATCTAGCAAGTGTGTCTTCTTACTATCCCTTGACTTGATTAAAGCATCTGACATTGTCTAACAGACTAAACTATTACTGTAATCGTCTACCATTGATGTTTCCCCCCTTTAAACAAATGGTTCAATAGTCATCTATCAAACTGACAGCTGTCAGTAAAATGGCAAAATTGTCTATCTCCTTACCTTACCAATATGACTGATGTCCCACAAGGATCTATTCTGCCCTCCCCTTCATCAACAATCTTCACACATCCTCCTGTCAAGTCTCTTTCATCGAATATGCTGATGTCTCTACACTAATATGCTCTTCCAATAATCTGACTCACCTCCAACAAATCACACAAGAGGCCTTCACTTCTATAGAAATCTGGCTCACTTACACCCAAATCCTGTTTAACCCTAATAAGAAAAGCTTTTTATATTCACTCCTAAATCTTACAATTCAAATAAATCCAACATTAAAATTATCTCACTAAATAACACAGAAATAGAGGTAGTATCTCATATAACGCTTCTAGGAGTAACAATAGATGATAAGCTCAATTTTGACTACTGCATTCATAATAATATAAAAAAACTGCCAAAAACTAGGAATGCTATATAGGCAAAAGCATTTCCTTAATATAGCCAATAAAACCACACTCATCACTGCATACCTCCTACCCTTTCTTCTCTATGGTCAACCCATTCTTACCTGCGAACAAAATTACATTCTAACCTGGCAGTATGTTACAATAAATACCGAAATTTATTATTATTACATATATTTAAACTTGTCTTTATGGCTGATATTTGTGAGACATATTTAAGCTCTTACAGTACTTGCATATGTATTTGGTGACACTGTATAGACCATTCCTAAATAGCTTTGCAAGTCTTGGTCAGAATACCATTTGGATAATGGCAACATTACACAGTAGGATTAGACACCCTTTGTTAAGGGCCTTAAAATTAGCTGGTAAGTAGTGACTGGTGGCAGTGAAAACTACATTATAGTCTGGGCAGAAGCATAGCTAGTTCACCTGTGCCAGCCTTACTCAGGGGTGTGTGTGTGTGTGTGTGTGTGTGTGTGTGTGTGTGTGTGTGTGTGTGTGTGTGTGCGTGTGTGCGTGCGTGTGCGTGTGTGTGTGTGTGTGTGTGTTTGTATACAAATCAAATCTCGAAGAGTGTGTGCGCGTATGTGTGTGTGTGTGTGTGTGTGTGTGTGTGTGTGTGTGTGTGTGTGTGTGTGTGTGTGTGTGTGTGTGTGTCAGCTACTTGGGTAGTGACACAAAGCACTGATTGGCCAAAGAGGGTGCTGCAGGTTTTGGCTTGGCCATTCAGCTAAGATCTAAACCCTATAGCTGTGCCAGTGGGCAGTCTTATTGGGGATCTGGAGAAATAGGGAGAAAGCAGCTCCAGACTGACTGTCTCTGTGTGCTCTTAAGGGAACTTGCACTTTACTGTGTGTGAACTTGTAATCCTTCCAGTGTATACGTCCCCTAGCTGTTGCCAGTGGTGAGGACTGAGGCTCCTTGATTACTGGGCCAGTGCAGGGGCATCACAGTATGTATATAAATATACAAACAAAGGGTTTCCTTCTTCCTTGTTGGTCAAAACATATGTCAAGCATTCCTCAAAACCATCTTTTTCCTCCATCCGCCGTTAAAGACTCTACTCCTCCATGCAACCCAGACATTGTGCTGGAGGCAAGGAGACCTCATACATCCTATGTTCTGACCTGAAGTTTCTTTCTTAGAAGACCTTGCTTCTTTCTGGTAGCTGTCATTTCTGCAAGAAAGATTCTGAAGTTGCATGTACTGTCCTTCCTTGCCTCCATACTCATCTTTCACATAGGAAGTGAGTCACTCAGAACAAATGTGTCCTTTTTGCCCAAGATTGCTTTAGACTCTTTTCTTAAACATATTATATAACTGTGAATGTTTTTCCCCTACTACTTCAACAATGGGGAGTACTTGCTCCACTCCTTGGATGTTTACAGTTACCTTTTTATTTACATTGAACCAAAGTAATCAGGATGAATAGTCATCTGGTTGTTTCTTATGTACCATTTACAGTGGGGCATAAAGTCTCCAAAATAATCTTCTTCATATGGCTTTCAGACCATAAAACCTTTATATACCAATAAAAAAAAACATAACTTTACTGGCAATGCTGAAGGCTCAATTCACTAGATCCATGATCCATCTCAACTTTTACAGCCTTATTCAAGAATTTGTCAATAGATTAACTTCGCACAGCAACGCTACTTTTACACCTTTGCTAGATATTATAAACTGGATATTATCTCCAGATCTAGATACTCCTTTGGGGCTATATTTTGTAAGAGTATCCTGTTATGATTCCACCCAGGAAAGCAAGTTGGGGAATCTGTTCCAAAATTGAAAGTGGATATATGGGACAATAAGACAAAGAAATGATGTACTTTATCATAACTATTGAAGTTTATTATCCCTAGTCTATCCAGTTTGACAATCTACCCTTGATTCCCCTGATCAAATTGCCACATTGCATATACCACTGCATATCTCTCCAAGAACTAAAATGGCCTGAAGTTCCCATTAACTAACTTAAGTACAACTTATCACAGCATATAACCTAATGCTTAAATCTGATAGTTGCCTTGCCATCAACAACTTACTCCTTAGCGACAATCCTAGCAAACCTCTCCACTCAGATAAATGCTAAACAGTTTAGCCTCACCCATAAACCAAAACAAACTCCTGCATTCAGACTCTACTCTTACTTTGTCACTAAAAACTGAAATTCAGTAACCCTGTCTATTAGGTTGATCTCAAACCTATATGACTTGAAACATACCTAAAAAAAACTCTTAACTAAGTCATGGCTCTGCTTGAGTTCCTCTCCTGAGTACACTCCCTACTACACTAATTACTTCCCTACTAAACCCTCTACTACACTGATTATTTCCTGTCATATTCCTCACTGTCTGTTTACTCATTTCTATGTTCTGTGCACATACATGAAGATTTCTGCTATCCCTTCCCTACACTTCATCTATAGTCACTATATACACTCTACTTTGTATTTACCTATTTTCAATAACTTCGGTTCCGTACTCCTACCTTACATCTAAACCTAAATTCCCTATCTTTTTTTCTGCTTTTTTGTCATACTCATTATCTTTATTCTGTACTAACAAAAATGCCACTACTGTTGTTAATATATAATGCTAAAAATATTTTTTATTCAGGACATGTAATTGTTGCCACTGTTTGCTGTTATTTTTTAGCTATACTCCATGGAGCTTTTCTCCTTGGGCTTTCTCTGAAAATGGGTTCTTTTGCCCATTTGAACTTTTCTGGTAAGTGAATGCCAATAAATAAACAAACAAATAAATGTTTCCATAATTACACACATATATATATATATATATATATATATATATATATATATATATATATATATATATGTTCAAGGGTTAGGCATGCCTGAAGGAAGAGCAATTTATTGGTTAGACTTCTAGCATTGAACAGTGCTGCCTTTCATACAATCTTGATTTGTTTGGCTACGCGGGTAGCTTGAGGATACTGTCCTTGCCTAAAAAAGGCACTATGGGGAAAGAAAATACTTTGATCAATATATGAAAGCCATGAGGAGAGAGAGAGGTGCTGACCATCTGTGGCAATACCGGTAGGGTTGTCAGTCATCCTGTCTCAGGCTGATATATATTGGACCTCCTTAGAATGAAACTGATAACCAAGTCAATAGTTAATGTCAATTATCTTTTGTTTGTACTTTGGCATTCTGCATGGTGATGGCATGATATTGCTCTGGACTAGTTTTGCACTAATTTCATAAGCATATTATGAGAGATCCATCGTGTCCATCTTCATATGATCCAAAGAGTTTTAGGTTTCAAATCATTCACTCCCAGATGCACACAGACAAAGTTATTTTTGCACTTAGGATGAAAGGTCTCGAGGCCCAAGTTATGTGGTGGATCCAGGCACCTGAGAGTCAGCTAACTCCTTGTACATCCCCAACTTGTTGAGTGGTGTCTCACAATGAAGTCAGCAATGGCGAATACTTTACCACATTTGTTGACTTGGCCTTGTTGCATTAAAGGCTTTGGCATGCCAGTTAAGTGACCTTCTTTTGTAATTCTATTACCTCTAGAATCCTTGGATATTGTATGCATTTGCCAATGTGATGGTAAGTGTCCTGTATACCAAACCTTCTTCTAGAAGACCTTTGTGGTTCAGGCAAGGAATTGTTAAGTACCTCAATGTAAGACTGCTTTTTTGTTGATTATGAACATGGTTGGTTCAATACTGACAAGCTGTTATGTACAGTCAAACTTTTCAGAAGAGTGACTGGCCTCCAAGTTTACTAGATACTTGCCCCTCTCATATGTAGATTCATCTACTGGAAGAAGAAAAGTGTTAGTAAGCATAAGAAAGTTCTTGCATTACCTTATGATGCCTAATACTATCAGGCTGGCAATAGAATGTGTTGTAAACTGCAACTTTATATGTAATGTCTGGTGAAAAAGGGAGTAATGATGAAGTATAATTGATGGAAGGGGTCTGTATTTCAGGACACAAGGTGGAATACGGAGTCAAAACACCTTAGTTACAATATGCAGTACCAGTATAAGCAATTGTTTAAAACAAAAGCCAGTAAAGGTGAAAGCAACAACTTATGAATACTTGAAACAGCAACTACGAATTTGACTTGTGTGCCAGACCGCTAAAGATACTTCTGAAGAAGATTATGACATACCAGCTAAGTGATAAAAACATTCCTGAGAATTCATAAACAACCTTATGGCTGAGGTAAAAAGCCATATCTCAGCTATGTGGGATTTTGTGATTCATAGAGTCATTAAATGCAGTATCACTGTTAACTGTAGAGGAGCATAAATCAACGATTCTGCAGTAGGTAACAATGCTAGTCGCATTGTGGTAGCACAGGCAACCCTTCCCCCTCATTCACTCTCCTACACACAAGTGCACAGAAACAGACACACACACAAACTCAACAGATGCACTCACACACAGACACACATACAGACAGACAGACACACACACACACACGCACACACATGCGCATACACACACACACACACACACACACACACACACACACACACACACACACACACACTAAAAATCCCCCCTCTCTCCCCTACTGCTATCTCCCAGGCAGAGACATATACTCACACATCTTGCATACACTCATGCACATACCTCCTAACCCTACTTTACTCTAAACTTCCTAGCACTTACCTCTACCACAATACTACTGCAAGGTACAAGGAGTGGCTGTACTAATCTACACAGCTAACAGATTCTACGACTCACTGAGCATGCAGACTCCTTCCTAGAGGCAGTTCCATGGGAAAGCACATGACTAATTAACATATGTCTCTCCACCAGACTGCCTCATTAGCATCTCCCAGCCACAGAAACAGTCCACTGTGGAGCTGCATGTCTTTATGCAAAGCTACCATGGTAGAGCTGTCTATACATTCAAAAAAGTTACCTCAAGGTGCTCATGATGTGTAAATCTTGCAGTAACCTTTATGAATTCCTCCCTTTGTTTTTAATCTTTCAACACGTCTCAAGATGAACTATCTGTTTTAAATATAGGTTTAACCTTTATTTCTGCTTGCAATGGCAATGTTTCTGACAGACGTACTAAACTGGGGTTGATGTTTGGCTGCCGAAAATGATAAAACTCGAACGGCTAAATTTCAAATGGGACACAGTGAAATGGAAAATTAGCAAACAGCACCAAAAATAAATACAGCGAATGGCCATAGTCAGCCAACATTGCAAACACAACCAAACAATGTGGGGGATGACCCCCAAACTATATATGGCAACTCTGAGATCACACTACAATGGGAAATAAGGCAAATTTAAAAGGTTTAACAAAAAATAACAAAAAATAAGGAGCCAGAGGTGTAAAGAGCTGCAACAAATCAAAGTTTACTGGTGCTTCTGGTACCTTGGTCAAATTGCCTTCAAGAATTCCTTGAAGGCAATTTAGCCAAGGTACCAGAAGCACCAGTAAAGTTACATATGGATATAGATAGCGATAGATAGGTGTTTATTTGTATGTGTGACATAGGGAATACTGCCAGCCCAGCTGTCTGGAATTTTGTAAATAATTCTATGTCATTTGTGAATATTGATATAATTTATACAGAACTGTATGTTATGTACTGAGCTAAATTGTAACCACAGCATGCCCTGCTGACTTAGAACAGAAATGCATATAAACTATATACCTGTGCAAATGTATGTTTTAACAGTAGAAACTAGAACATAGAAGGGTTTACTTGCAAAACTTCAAGAAAATAAGTTGAAATTAAACTGCTTTACAGTTGTGCCATAAAAGTTTTCTCTCAGTTTCAGTGTAGCAGACACAGTGTCTAGAGCTAGAAGTTTTTGTATTGTCTTGAAAGAGAAGGAATTACTAGGTTTAAAGTGTAAAAGTGTTTTATTGTGTTACAACTTCCAAGACCTGCAAACATCGGAGAGATATGTATTTTTCACACAGAGAGATGTTAAATTCTGTTAGTTTATGTTTTAGCGTGAGAACTAAAGTCGGGTGACAAAAAAATGATGTAATCCATGCTAACCCATCAGCAATATTTGATATTAATTTAAGAACTCTCTCAGAGAGAGACTGTGCATTTTATATTTTGTCTTGGACCTAGCAAGAACATCCACTCATCATCACCATCTGCACTTGCCTTGCTGTAGGATTTAGGGCATAGTATCTGTTTTAGATATAGATAGGAATATAGTACAGATTAGTTTAGATGTTTTCTGTATTTATTTGAGACTCTCCTGCAATTTTGTTTTAAAATATTTCCTGTGATTTTGAACTCTGAAGTTACTGTGTTGATTTACTGAGTATTGCCTTGTTATTTTATTTATTATTATTACATATATTTAAACTTGTCTTTATGGCTGATATTTGTGAGACATATTTAAGCTCTTACAGTACTTGCATATGTATTTGGTGACACTGTATAGACAAATCCTAAATAGCTTTGCAAGTCTTGGTCAGAATACCATTTGGATAATGGCAACATTACCCAGTAGGATTAGACACCCTTTGTTAAGGGCCTTAAAAGTAGCTGGTAAGTAGTGACTGGTGGCAGTGAAAACTACATTATAGTCTGGGCAGAAGCATAGCTAGTTCACCTGTGCCAGCCTTACTCAGGGGTGTGTGTGTGTGTGTGTGTGTGTGTGTGTGTGTGTGTGTGTGTGTGTGTGTGTGTGTGTGTGTGTGTGTGTTTGCGTGTGTGTGTGTGTGTGTGTGTGTGTGTGTGTGTGTGTGTGTGTGTGTGTGTGTGTGTGTGTGTTTGTATACAAATCATATCTCGAAGAGTGTGTGCGCATATGTGTGTGTGTGTGTGTGTGTGTGTGTGTGTGTGTGTGTGTGTGTCAGCTACTTGAGTAGTGACACAAAGCACTGGTTGGCCAAAGAAGGTGCTGCAGGTTTTGGCTTGGCCATTCAGCTAAGATCTAAACCCTATGGCTGTGCCAGTGGCAGTCTTATTGGGGATCTGGAGAAATAGGGAGAAACCAGCTCCAGACTGACTGTCTCTGTGTGCTCTTAAGGGAACTTGCACTTTACTGTGTGTGAACTTGTAATCCTTCCAGTGTATACGTCCCCTAGCTGTTGTCAGTGGTGAGGACTGAGGCTCCTTGATTACTGGGCCAGTGCAGGGACATCACAGTATGTATATAAATATACAAACAAAGGGTTTCCTTCTTCCTTGTTGGTCAAAACATATGTCAAGCATTCCTCAAAACCACCTTTTTCCTCCATCCGCCGTTAAAGACTCTACTCCTCCATGCAACCTAGACATTGTGCTGGAGGCAAGGAGACCTCATACATCCTATGTTCTGACCTGAAGTTTCTTTCTTAGAAGACCTTGCTTCTTTCTGGTAGTTGTCATTTCTGCAAGAAAGATTCTGAAGTTGAATGTACTGTCCTTCCTTGCCTCCATACTCATCTTTCACATAGGAAGTGAGTCACTCAGAACAAATGCGTCCTTTTTGCCCAAGATTGCTTTAGACTCTTTTCTTAAACAAATTATATAACTGTGAATATTTTTCCCCTACTACTTCAACAATGGGGAGTACTTGCTCCACTCCTTGGATGTTTACAGTTACCTTTTTATTTACATTGAACCAAAGTAATCAGGATGAATAGTCATCTGGTTGTTTCTTATGTACCATTTACAGTGGGGCATAAAGTCTCCAAAATAATCTTCTCCATATGGCTTTCAGACCATAAAACCTTTATATACCAATAAAAAAAACATAACTTTACTGGCAATGCTGAAGGCTCAATTCACTAGATCCATGATCCATCTCAACTTTTACAGCCTTATTCAAGAATTTGTCAATAGATTAACTTTGCACAGCAACGCTACTTTTACACCTTTGCTAGATATTATAAACTGGATATTATCTCCAGATCTAGATACTCCTTTGGGGCTGTATTTTGTAAGAGTATCCTGTTATGATTCCACCCAGGAAAGTAAGTTGGGGAATCTGTTCCAAAATTGAAAGTGGATATATGGGACAATAAGACAAAGAAATGATGTACTTTATCATAACTATCGAAGTTTACTATCCCTAGTCTATCCAATTTGACAATCTACCCTCCATTCCCCTGATCAAATTGTCACATTTCTTCTCTCTGCATGTACCTAGAAAGCCTACTTTGAAAGGGATGGAGTTAAGCTCTTAATAAAGTAATCAGTTACTGAATCAAATCCACGTAAAGGTGAATATTTAGCAATCTGAAGTGGACATAGTAGGAATAATAAAGGCCCAGCATTACTTAATGACATAACATACGTTTGCTTTAAATTATCAGGATTCTTATAAAAATGCATACATAATGTTCCTGTTGTTTCCTATGTCCTTTAATCAATGATTTTGTCTGCTATATGCAAGGCAAATCTAATGGGAACAAAATTTCCGGTAATATTGGGACCAGTTTTGTCAGTTTTAGAAAAAAAATGGTTTATCAGTATTATTTTGTGTACTAATCACTTCAGGTTTAGCTTGTTGTAATAGTGCTTGATCACAGCCATTATTAAAAAAAATCAGTGATAATCTTATTAATTGTCCCATATGAATTAAGTATTTCATTAAGTGGGCTTATTATATACTGTCCTGACTATATTCCCCTCCAGGGGCTGTCTTAAAGAGATATGTAGTTAGCTATTTTAGTGTATGGTGATGTTCCATGATATGGCACCCCATAATCTTTAAGTTAAGAAGCAAAGAAATAAAGCTCTTTTCTTGTTTTAAACTGTAGCAAACAGCTAGCAAGTAGCTGTTGGTTTATGCCACACATTAAGCAGTAAAGTGCATCAGTTCTCATCCACAAATGCTATGCTGGCGTTTGCTTCTAAATGCCAGCATGTAATAATGATCAAGGAAGATCTGCTGATCCAAACTCTAACACTTTGTGCCTTACGCATCTTCCCTGTTTATCCCAACCTAGCTACATCACTGTCCCAAAGTAATCTCTAAGTAATTAGTACTTTCTTCACTCACTATGAATTTAAATTGAAAAGAAAAGCTAGCCACATGTAATAAATAATCTACAAATATACTCAGCTCATGCCTCATAGCTTTGTGTAACAGAAAAAAATGTCATTGAGAAAATGTTTATAAAACAGCAGTCTTTTACTATAAATAGTTTTATTAGAAATCACAAAGTCAATTTCCCAAGTAAATATCACCAGATATGCATGGTTCTGTCCAAATAAAATCATAGTTGTCTATGCATATCAAGTTTGTGAAGCATGTATTCCAATTTGTTTGTATGATTGGGGAAAAAAACAGGTAATTCAATAGCTGGATTGAGATTAGCTTCTGAGCAAACTTTGGGTAAAAAAGAGGGATTTGTTCTCAAAGAAACCGTCATTATGGAAAAGTAAATAGGGAGGTTTGATAGTCAAGGCTTGTAACTCTGAAATCCTCCGAGCAGAGGTCATTGCCACTAGAAATAAAGTTTTCCAACAATGACATTTAAGGTCACAAGATGAAGCTAGTTCAGAAGGGGGTAAAACAATGCGGGAAAGAACAAGGTTCAGATTCCATGGCATGGAAGGCATTTTGACGGGTGGTCTTAGATGGAAGGTGCCTTTTAAAAAGGCTTTGAATACTAGATGAGACATAGTATTTGAAGCGTCTATACCCAAATGAAAATTGGAAATAGCTGCCAACTGTACCCTGATCATAGCTGCAGCAGCACCTTCACTGAAAAGTTTAGTAAGGAAATTCAGGATAGCAGAAACAGGAGCCAAATAAGAATCTATTTCTTTTTGAGATGCCCAAATAGTGAATCTCCTCCACTTGCTCCGGTACATTTTTTGTGTGGACAGCTTATGAGAGGTTGTCAAAATGTGTTTAACTTCTGTTAAAAGAAACCTGGATATGTTTGGAATTGGAGCAGCCGAGCTGTCAGTTTGAGGGACTGTAGAGCGGGGTGAAGAGTTCCTTAAGCGAGTCAGGAGATCTGGCACTCAGTCCAGGATCCAAGGCTTTTCCAGTAGATGAGGCTGGAGGAAAGGGAACCAAATCTGCCGAGGCCAGAATGGGACTATTAAGATCAAAGTTCTGCACAGAGACTTTACTTTCTGTAACACTTTGAGTATCAGGGGTATTGGGGGAAAGGTATAGGGAAGACCCAGGGGCATCCCTTGGGTTCCCCTAGAGGGGGAATTAGGGCAAAGTAGTTGCTGCATTTGGTGTTGGCTGGGGTTGCAAAAAGATTGCAGCAAGGCTGGCCCCATCTGTGGATGATCCTTTCTGCCACTTGTTGCTTCAGAGACCACTCATGTGACAAGAGTATTTCTCTGCTAAATCTGTCTGCTATCACGTTGGAATTTCCTGGGATATGCATTGCTATCAGAAAGCTCTGGGTAGAAGTCACCCATTTCCAAACTCTTAGGGCCTCTCTGCAAAGGGGATAAGACTTGGTCCCCCCTGTTTATGTACCAGACTACCGACATATTGTACAGCAATTGTTCCTAGAGGAAGAGAATTTTAAAAGAACTGCAATGCTAGGAGAACCGCTCTCATCTCCAGAACATTGATATGCAGGCGAGCCTTGTGTTGATTCCACGTACCTTGGGCTGTTCTACCCTGGTAATGCCCCCCCACCCTACCAGGGAAGCATCCATGGTCACTGTGGCTATAGGAGGGAATAATACAAATGGTCAATCTAAAGTCACATGGCGTGAAGTTATCCACCACCGAAGATCCTTCTTGCAGGTGTTCATTATTAATATCTGATGAGTCATCGGTAGTTCTTGATAAGACCACTGGGTGAACAGAAGCCACTGAAGTATTTGGGGTCTATATTAGAACACCGAACTTTCGAAATTTTGAGTGTTCTAATATCGACCCTTAATATCGAAGAAACAGAAAACCAAATTTTTTCCTAGGGAAAGAATTTGGTTGTCCACTTCTGTTGTATCGGTATTTTCAGCACTGTGGTGGAAAGTTACTGGTCAGGTTCAGTTAAGTGTGCGATTGTGTGGATGTTAGGGTTAGGGCAGGGTAGGTGAGTTAGGGTTAAGGCATGGGTCAGGTAAGTGTGCGATTGTGTGGATGTGAGGGTTAGGGCGGGGTAGGTGAGTTAGGGTTAGGGCACGGGTGAGGTGACTGTGCGATAGTGACGGACCTTAGGGTTTGGGTTAAGGTAAGTGGATAGTTAGTGGTGTATGTATAGTTTAATGTAGGGTTAGATGTAAGAGTTTAGGTGTATGTGTGTGGATTGCTGTTTGTTTGGTGTGCTTGTGTTGTGTCTATGTATTTTGGAACAGCAAATTTTTTCCCTAGGAAAAAATTTGCTGTTCTGTATGTTCGATGTTTTAAATTTTCGATTAATAGGGTTCGATATTAGAACACTCAAAATTTTGAAAGTTCGGTGTTCTAGTATAGACCCAAGTATTTGTATGTGCATCCTGCCCAGTGGAACAGCGATCATGGCTGAAGCCATGGTGCCTAGCAATTTGAGGATCTTTGACACTGAAGCTCTCATGATCGGAAGAATGTCCAATATCTGATTTCTTAGATTCTGAATTCTTTCTGGAGGTGGGGATAATGTTAGAGGGACCATATTTAGTTCTGCTTCTATAAAAATGATCTGTTGCGATGGCAATAAGGCAGATTTTTCTGAGTTTATCATAATCCCCATTTGTTGGCAAAGGTTTGTTGTCCTTTCTCTTGCCTAAATAAGTTGATGCCTGGTGGTGGCAGTGAGAAGCCAGTCATCCAAATATGGAAACACCTGGACCTCCAGTCCCCTGTTTTGTTTGGTACTAAAAAGAACCTCAAGTAAGTACTGGATCCTCTTTGGTCTGCTGGGACTGGCTGGATGACTCTTTTTTGAAACAACTGAATCTCTAGGGTTACTTGTTCCCTGTGACTGGGTGGAACATCCAGGATTTTCTTGACTAGTGGGGGGATGTGGCAAAGGATATTGAATATCCTCTGGAAATAATGCCCCCTCCAGAGGCGGACAGATGGGCCTCCTCTCAGGAGAGCGGATATGGTTTCCCAAGGAAATGATCCCTGTCTCCCTGATTTTGTGGATTCCCTCTGCCGCAAGGTCATCATCTTCCATTGTTTCCCCACCCTCTGCCTCTGGAGGGGGCTTCACCATGAGTGTCTTGGTAAGATCCCTGGGACTTATGGAACCACATCTTACCACCACCTCTCCCTTTGGGGTAAGGTTTAGTAGGGGTGGAAAAACAGACTCCTATGTCAGACAGAGTCTTACCATCCTGCTCACTCCTGTTAAGGGTCTCCTTAACCTTAGGTCCAAAAAGGGTTGCACCATCAAATTGGGTGTTAAAAAAGGAAGACTTAAAGGGTTCCGCAAAGGAACACAATCGCATCCAGGAATGATGCCTGAGGACAATTCCTGTACCTGCAACTCTGTTCATTCCATCAGTCGTGTAGGAGAGTAGGTGCATGGATGGGTTCACAATGGAAGTTAAGGTAGCGAGCTGGGCAGTAACCTGATCGGAAACTCCTGCCACTACTAAACCTTGTAAGGTATCTCCTAGTTCTTTCAGGAGATCCCTTTGCAGTTTAGTAAAATGGGTAAGGTAGTTCAATGAATGAAGAACAAAGGCCACTGAACTGAACATATGCATCCCATACCTGTCCATGAGCCTAGAATCTCTATTAGGAGGATGGACATTAGTAGAAGTCTCCAAATGTTCTTTCTTTGTGGCTGCTGCCACCACCATGTCATCAACAGGCATGCCTTTGGATAAGAAGTTCTTGTCTTGAGGGCAAGTAATAAATTTCTTCGGCCTCTGAGGGACAGGTTCCATTGTGTCTGGATCCCCCCATACCCTACGGGTGAGCAATTCAACTAGCTCATCAAGGAGCTGAGACACCCAAGAGGTGGAGGGCTGAGATACGAAAGCCTTCAAAAGTACAGACTCACCCTCAGAAGGGTTAACACCTCTGTTTTAGGATCTCCAGGATATCTGCAAAGGAGATATCCTCAGAGGGGGGCAGTGGGAACCCTTCTGACTCATCTAAGTCTGTGTCAGAAGTGAGTGACTCTTGGGGGGAGTCAAGATGCTTCCTCTTGCAAGTCCCCTTTCTGGCTACCTCTTCAGTGGGAACTACTGGAGAGGTTTCAGAAGAGCAGGGTTCACCCAATGGGGTATCCTAAGGCTTAGGATCTCTACGCTTAGGTGGAGGGTGTGTAGAAGAGGCAGAGACCTGTACTTTAGGGGAAGGATCTGCTGGAACCGATGATGTGGTTGTCGCAACAGACAACACCCTCCTCGTGGCGTCGAAGGCTCCCTGTTCCTGAACCGAGGCAATTCCCAGTTCTGAAGACACTGCGGACGCCAGAAGCTAGAGGTAGGAACTGAGCTCATCCGAGCTGAAGCTCCGAGAGGTAAAGTTGGAACCGATAAGTCGGTCCGACTATCCTTCTCTGACCCGACTGGACAGCGTTAGGTCTGAGAACCAGTCGAAACCGAAGGTAACAGGGCAGCAGGAGTTGACAATTCTGCAGTAGGCATCAGCTCCATGGGCTCCACAACAATCTGCTCCAAGCAATCTGGCTCTGAAATCTTGATAGGAATCAGAGGCGGTATCGTAGAAGGTGTAAGGGGTTGCATCAGCTCTGAAGCACCGGATGTCTGAGCCGATAAAATTTTAGCAAAGGCCGGTACCTGAAGAAGCCTCTTGATGACGCGATCCACGTCCAAATCAGAAAGCCTACTAGAGGCCTGAAATGAATGAGTCGACGAAGCCTCTGACTGAAGGATCAGTGATTTTAAAGTAGGGGATACCAGCTCCAATACAGGGGACTGGCTCCTACTTGAAGTTTCATTGGTTCCAAGGACCTTGGAATCAATGCAGTCGACTTACTAGGCTTCGACTTAGGTGTTGGTGAACTTCCTTTGGAACTTAGACATTTTGAATGTTTCTCCAAGTCCTCTTGAAAAGAGGATTTAAGCAATCCTCTATCTATCAGTTTTCTTTTTCTCCCCATCAATACACTGGAACTGAAAGAGTGGCAAATGGCACAATTCTCCTGAAGATGGACTTCACCTAGGCAATAAACACAGCCAGTGTGCCCATCCGTAATTGACATTTTCTGCCCGCATCTTGGGCACTTTTTAAACCCAGATTTTCTCTTTTCTTTCTCTGGAACCGACATACTTAGATAGTTTACAGTTGTTTTCTTATTTACCAAAAGCACAAAGTTAAAGCTACTCTCTAGAAAAATATTTAAAGGTCTTAACAACAGACCCAAAAAAATGTTAGATTAAATATACACGCACACACACATATAATAAACTATTAACGACAGTCTTATAATAATTGCATACCGTAATAAACTTGTAACTATTTAAATTTTCTAATTTAACCTACGAGATAGGAAAAACTCAAAAGAAAATAGGCGACAAGGCCCAAGAGCAACTCGCTCTATATTACAAATTAAAATTTAAGCCTACCAGCTGACTAAATTCAACTGTGAGAATTTCAGTAAGTAAGGAAAAATATAAACGATTAAAGGTATATCAATTGGATAATATATTGCTCTAAAAAAGCAAGAAAAAACAATTTTACTTGCCCAAGCGAAGCTGAAGCCTCTGATCAGTTGCAGCGGCAAACTAGATCTGGGGGAGGTTCAAGGTGCATCATGGGATAGGGACCTGGCCTCGAGCTGGCTTTAGACCTTGAGCTTTTGTAGTTGGCCAACTCGGAGCCAAGGATCATCTCCGAACCCATCAGTAAGAATAAATGGCAAGATAGAACAACTTCACATCAGTATTTTCTAATACTAGCAGTAATAATTAATGTATGGTATTAATAAACTTACTTAAAAAATGTGATACTCTGAATGTGTCAGTGTCATAATTATTTGTCATAACAGTAAAAAAGTGAGTCTGAATCTGATGTTACAAAAATAAAATGCAGTAGTGTATGTTGTTTCCACCAAGTATATTTTTTAGGAAGTCCTGGCTATCCTTTGAAATACTTTTTCCCTTCTTGACCAAAACACTTCCGATCTTTTGATTTATTTTCTGACACCACCTCTGAGCATGCAAACTAAAAACATGTTTTTGCATGGAGCTATACCCCTCACCCCCCCCCCTCATGTATTAAATATACTAACTGCGAGATCAAACAATAATGCGGAAAGGGCATATTTCCCAGCCCCATTATTACTGTGATCTCACACAATTGTTAAAAATCTGTTATGTTGACCAAAGAGTGTTGAAAAAAAACAGCTGTCAATGATACTGAATTACTACTAAAATATTTCTAATAAAATAAAGAGTGAACATACTTTTTTCCTTGATTTCCTGACTTAAGAGACTGACATATCTTAATACAGTTTGCTGTGTGCATGAGATCATGGTACAGAAAAAACTGGGTATTTTTCCTATTCCCTATTGTTATTTATTTATTTAACATTTCTTTACCGGGAAAGTCTGACTTGGAATGAAGCCAATTTTCAGCAGAGGCCCGGGAAGAAACTCTCCAGACGCATTTCTTTGGACCATGGGAGGAAACCGGAGCACCCAGAGAAAACCCACGCAAAAGCAGGGAGGACATGCAGTCTCCACACAGAAGGCACCCCCAGCCGAGAATCAAACTGGATAACCTCTTGCTGTGAAGCGACAACGCTACCGCTGCACCACTGTGCCATTATGCAATACTGGAGTTGATATATCTAATTGATCTGATACTCCCTCTACTAAATGACATATATCTTAATTTCTCAACCTCTAATGAAATTGCTTTTAGAGTAAACAATGTTCATAACTCCTATATTCTCCAGTACTACACTATTCTGTATTCAAATGACTTCACATCCTGTTGGAGTGTTACAATTCTGTTTTTTTCTGTATATTTTTACCTGTTTAGAACTATTGTAGTAGAACATAGGCTTACAGTTCTGTGTATTTTTTTTTTGCATATTTCTTGTATAATCTAATATCTTGAATTTTTGATATTTTGCTAACATTTTTAATCTCGTTAGTAGTATTGTAGTGGAGCTTTTCTCCTCGGGCCTCCACTGAAAATGGACATGTATCCAGTTGAACTAGCCCGGTAAACAAATGTAAAATAAAAAAATAAATGTAAAATAAATAATTAGCAAGGGGCAAGGGTGTTTTGTTATTTTTTATTTTGTTCATAGGTGGGTACTAGGCTATTGGCCCCTAGGGCCTATATAAGCCTAGCCAAAAAGGTACCCTGGCTTTCGCTACTCAAGAAAATTATTTTCCTGTGCCACTGTCGAGCAGAGCCACAGAAGTGATCCTGGAGTGAATTTCCTATTTCCTATCCAATCATCAATATTTTTCTTGAAGAGTGCTAATGAGGAGCTTTGTTTGATATAGATAGGTAGTTTGTTTCAGAGTATGGAAAGTCTCTGGGACAGGAATCTATCCCTCCAGCATGTTCTGTTTATTGTGGTGACAAGGTTTAGGTCCCTAGAGCATGTAGCTCAGAGGGACTGGGATTTCTTTAAGTGGAGCATGTCCATCAGCTCTGGGTTTGACATAGCTTTGTATGTTAGGCAGTGATCACCTCTGAGTAGGCGATATATGACGGAGTAAAGCTGGAGTTTTTTGAGACGGTCTGCATAGGGCATCTGTTTGAGGCCGGTAGTCCTCTTTGTGAGGTAGTTCGGCGGCCTTTCCAGTTGTTGATGTCTCGTGAGGTACATACCAAAAGGGGCACTGTACTCTATAATGGGTCTAATGAGTTACGAGTAGAGGGGAACACTTTTTTTCCTGGATGAGAAACCTTTTTATGATGAGGTGTGCCATGTAGAAGGATTTCCTGACTACTGTGGCGATGTGATTATCAAAGGAGAGACTACTGTCCACTTGTGTCCCAAGGTCTCTTATCACACTTTTGGTGTTAAGTAGACTACCACCTATGTGGTAGTTCATGGGTACAGAGTTTTTACCAAAGAGGATGACAATGCACTTTGTGGCATTGAGCTTGTGGCCATGGCTTTGACACCAGGCATTGGTCTCAGTGAGGCCCTTTTGTAGGATGTTCACATTGTTAGGAGTTTCGATTATGGCTCCTAGTTTGCAGTCATCTGTGAACTTCATTAGCCAAAGACCATCTGTGTTAGCTTGTACTTCAGAGAAGTAGATACCAAACAGGGGAGGACCCAGGACTGAACCCTGTGGTACTCCACTTGTCACTTGTCTGAAGTCTGATTTGGAGTCTGCTACTTTCATAGTGTGGGTTCTGTCAGTGAGCCAGTTGGCAACCCATCTTGTGACATAGGGACTTTGGGCTAGGCTTATAAATGCCTTAGAGCAGATAGCCTAGTATAAACCTATGAACCTATACCCCGGGAATCATCTCTGTGTCACTGCTGGACAGAGGCACAACAAACTAATGGGCACAATATTTTTTAACATAAGGGGTGGCGTAAGCCACAAAACTTTGGGCTAGGCTTATAAATGCCTTAGGGCAGATAGCCTAGTATAAACCTATGAACCTATGAACCTATACCTAGTTTAGTGAGTTTATCTATAATTCCAGAGTGGGGGATGGTGTCAAAATCCTTGGCGAGATCTAGATAGGCTGTGTGAACCACCTTACCATCGTCTACGGCTTTGGTGACTGCTTCAAAGTAGTCTATCAGGTTTGGGAGACATGATCTGCCTTTTACAAACCCAAACTGGGTGGGTTCCAGTGTTTGGAGATTACCAATGTCTTTGTTTATGAGTTCCATGATGATGCGCTCCATGGCCTTGCAGGCCAGGCTCATCAGGCTAATGGGGCAGTAGTTCCCAGGGTCCGTGGTGGCTCCCCCTTTGTGGAGTGGGATAACTATCACTGTGTGCCATTCAGTGGGCACAAAGTCTGAGGTGAGGCTATGATTGAACATGGCACTTAGGTGGGGTGCCAGTTTGTTCTGTAGCTTGTGTAGAATGCAGCCTGGGATGTTGTCAGGTCCCATGGATGCTGTGTTCTTGGCTTTGGAGAGTGTGTTTTTTACCTGTGCAACCATGATTACTGGAACTTTGCATTCTTCCATTATAGAGATGGGCCCTTTTGGGGGAGAGAGGGGGTTAAAGTTAGCACTGAACCTATCTGCCAGGATGTTGGCAATATCAGTTGGTTCTGTATATTTCGTGCCATTGTGCTGTAGCTCAGAGCAGATCTGAGTATTGCCATTGAGATTCTTGACACAGCTATAGAATGCTTTGTGGTTGTCTTTAGAATCAGTGGCAATTTTGTTTTTGTAACTAGCTTTGGAGGATTTTTTGAGGGATCTCAGCTTCTTACTGAGGCTGACCAGGGAGTTCCTCCAATCATGGGATGTTACTCTTTTTTGCTACAGTTTCTTTCTTCTGTTATAGAGTTTGTTTATGGCAGGGGACCACCAGATTGGCTTTATTTTTTTGGAGGATAGGATCTTAGTTCTGTTAGGGATAGCATGATCCATGCACTTGTGTAAGTGCTTATAAAGTGCATTTGTGGAGGATTCAGCAGTCGTACCTCTATGATCCGTCTGCATGGGTGTCACGAAGTTTGCCACTTCTGTCTTAAGAAGCGTGAAGCTGGCTTTGGAGAAATTTTTTACAGTGGTTTCCGTAATGGGGGTGGGGCTGAGATGTGGATGTCTAGGGTGATTAGCTTGTGATCAGATCTGACCAACGAGGAATTCAGAGGTGTTGTGGAACACTGGCCGCCCATGTTGGAAATGACCAGGTCTAGGATACTGCTGCCCCTGGTGGGGTATGGATAAGTTGATCCAAGGTGTTGGAATTTATGAATTCCAGAAAACGTTGAGCAAATGAGTTGGTACATGAGTAGTTTTCCCAGTTAATGGTGGGGTAGTTGATATTGCCCATTATTAGGGTGTTGGGTTGTACCCTAATATTTTCCAGTGTATCAAGAAATGAGGAGTAGGAATCCTGGGGCATGGTGGGGGATCTGTAGCAAGCTACAATTTGGATTGCGGTCTTGCCCAGAGTTAGTTGCACTTGGATAACCTCGGATGCATTATGCTGAGCAACTAGCCTGGAGGTGTGGATATCCTTAATGAATATGGGCACGCCTCCACCTTTAGTGTTTCGGTCCAGTTTAGGTGACCGAAAGGTGTGGTATGAATTATAGCCTGGTAATGCAGGGGTGCTCTCTGGAGCCTTGAACCAGGTTTCTGTCACTGCACAGATTCCGATGTTCTCCATTTCAAGGAGTGCCTCGAGTGAGTGCATTTTGAGGTTTAGACTTCTAGCATTGAGCAGCATTACCATCAGATTTTTCTTGCTTGTACCTGTTACGGTGGAGAATTTGTCATTTGAACCTTGCCTAAAAAAGGCACTATAGGGGAGGCAAGAGCCATAGCCAGTATCCGGAATCCCAAGGGTGACAGGTGCAGGCCATCTCTGGCAAAGCATCGTGGTCTGTCGATCATGTCATCCCAAACAGACAGATAGGGTCTATATCAGAACATTGAAGTTTTAAAACTTCGAATGTTCTAATATTGATCCATTTTAATCGAACGCTAAAAATAGCGAAGCTGCAGAACACCGAATTCTTTCCTAGGGAAAGAATTCGGTTGGCCGGTTCTGTGGCTTTGCTACTTTCAGCGCTGTGGTGGAGATTTGCGGGTCGGGTTCAGGTAAGTGTCCAATTGTGTGGTTGTTAGAATTAGGGTGCGTGTTAGGTGAATTAGGTTTAGGGGCGGGTTAAGTGAGTTAGGGTTAGGGCATGGGTTAGGTGAG